>NC_056602.1:26159183-26379183 GCF_018340385.1 Cyprinus carpio | reverse complement strand
AAGCTCACACACACACATACAAATAGCCTTGTAGAATACTAATACACACACCACTCCCACCAGAGGCCATGGGTGCTAAATTAGATTGGCAATTGAAATATGTTTTTCTATGCTAATTTACTGCCTCTGTTTCCCTCTGAAAGATTTTCATTAGCCACTCTCGCTAACACCTCACTTGAGGCTGACCGACAACTTTAAAAGAAGTAAATGAGAATACGTTTCCATTTTACTTGCATATTTGCATAAATAAGCGTCAAGTTGATAATCAAACGCACACACGCAAATGTTTTATTCAGTTTCTTTTTAAGTAGCTTTTAAAGTAGATGCTAGCTAGACAATGTGACTTTCAGACTGTCTATTGCAACTATTGCTTTTTTCTGATATTGAAAGGAATAGATCACCCATTAGTAAAAATGTTATTATATACTTATTTCTGTTGCTTTATTTATTTGTTACTTTATTATTCTTCTTATTAGTATATGCAGTATATAATGAATATTATTTATTTTATATTTGAAATGCAGATTATTTACTCTTATAGTTTACTTGTTTATAAATGGTTGCCAGATTGGGAAGATTAAGTAAACCACTGAGTAGAAAATGTATCCATTTAAGAGAAAAACTCAGATTGGGGGATTTAAACTCTTAACATCTGGTAACTGCAACCATTAACCAGCAGACAAATATCGCAGATGATTATGCTAAATAAATAGTGAGAACCAGAAATCGTGATCATGATTAAAAAAAATGACTTATCTTGCAGCCCTAGATCATAATGGCTACATCTGTCTGCTCTGTAATGGCAAAAAGTAGTCTCAAGCTCATAAATGATTATATAACTACTTTTTATACAATACAACTTGTACACTAGATTATTTATCAAAGTCTTCTGAAGTCAGTTGATGAAATTCTGGCCATATTTAAATTGCATTTGGCTATGATATAGGCCATTTTTGAGAACCAGTGGCATGATATTGAGAAGCAATTTTGAATTTGAATGTGAAGAACTGGAGATTTTCAGTGAATAATGACTTCAGTTTCATTCACAAAGTTGTTGTATGCCTTCAGAACACTTGTAATAAAGCAAAGAAGTCATATGGACTATTTTATGCTGCTTTTTCTGTTTTTTTTGGAGCCTGATTAAGGAAAATGTCTTTTGTGTGGTGCACAAATATATTTTTTGGGTGAACCCTAATCTTTGTACCTCAGCATGAGAGAACGGACAAATTATTGCACTATGAACGGAAAGATATTACACCTTTTAATGTAAAACTTCATACAGATTGCACAGTTAAGTATGTTACTATGAGCTTTCTTTGAGAACACTCATGCAGGTGAAGATCTTTGACATTCATTTCTCACTCAGGACTTGAACTTTCTATTTTTCCCTCTCTGGTATTTCACACTCTCGGGTTTTTGACAGCCTGGGTGCCGGGAGCATTTCAAATGAGCATGTGCAGTTCAAACCCCGTGCAGAAGGGCACTTTGAAGCGCACTTTGACAATGCTTTTAGTGTTCCTCCTAAAACGCTCTCAATATTTTCATGTCTCCACTGTCTTTTTAGAGTTCCGCTCTGCCACTTCAGTCATTCTTTTTCTTTTTTTTGGGGGGGAGCTGATAGGTTTTGTCTCACATGTAACAAGCATCTTCCTGGGTGAAAATTTCCCAAGAGGCATGCATGACCCTGAAGCTTCAGCGTGACGTTAAACCTAACAAACCGCAGTGCTGAAAACTCTCACAATATGTCTGCAGTTTTCAGACACAGAGATCCATTATGGCTTGTACAGAGTGCAGGGGGTTTCAGAGCTCCGTTGTATTGCCGTAGGTAGTGCTCTGCGGTCGGGGTGTTCATAGAGAGCTGCTATTACAGAAAGGTTAAGGGTTGGTACCGACAGAGAAATGGATTGACAGCAGAGCAGGAATGTTTGATGTATCAGATACCATATTGGTATCGACCAGTGTTTTCTGTTTTTAATTATGCCTATATGCATGGATCTGATTATTATGATTTCGAAGGCTTAATTTACTTTTTGTAAGTTGAGTTGTTATGTCCAAATACGATAAACGGCACATACTTTAAGGGGTTTCTTCAAATGCGTAAAACAAAAAATGGTTGAAATTGCTGGCATCGGAAAGTGTGTTTACATGTGAGTGTGCATAATACGACCCCGTATAACCTATAACTTCAGGGCTGCAAATTAAATGGGAAGTTTAACAGCTCTTTGAAGCGTGTATTCCTCTGGCTTGTTTGTGTGTGTGTGTGTGTGTGTGTGTGTGTGTGTGTGTATGAGCCAGTAATAACAGTTGAGCTGATAGGAACAGACAGAGATGGATGGCAATGTACTGACATATTAAAGCTGCTGTGTGAATGAGGGTGTGTGTTTGTGTGAGCGGCTCAGTAATAAAAACCTTCTTCTGCTGTCTGGAAAGTATGTGTTGCTGACCTTATGAAACCTGTCAGGTTCCATTTCCACTGCAAAATAAAATAAATGAAATGTATAAAATACAATTTTAATATTTAAAAAATATGAATAATTAAATATTTATATATTACATTTTAAATATTTAATATGTATTATTTTATTGGCTGATTATAGGACTATTCTGTTTTTGTTGCATGTTTATGTATCTCATTCTCTGTTCTGTAATGCAAAAATATAGTGACATTATTTATAAGTATTTATGGTAGTATTTGTTTTATGGCAATTTAAATAAACACTTTTATAGTAATTTGTATGGTAAATAATTGTAAACAAAAAATTTGCAGTAAAGAAAATCTAAGAATTGCCATTGAGAATATTGGTATTTATAATGATTTACAAAAATATATAATGGTTTACAAAAATCTCATTAGGTAAGGCAAATGTGGGGGAAACTGTCATGAAATAAATGTCAAAATGCAAAAGCTTACGGAAATATAATTTTGCATTCATTGTGTTATGTTATGTTGATTTTGTGATGAAATTTGACACTTGAGGCCCATAACATTTACAAAAACAAATTGTGATTTTAGTCATTTGTAGAAGATGCTAAATATTTGGCAATAAAATCTGTGAGAATTAGTCAGCACATGACACTTGAAGTTTGTGAGGAGGATATTTGGTGTGGGTGTGCGCATGTACGTCCTCTCATTGTCTGCTCCGGGACGAGCAAGAGAGCAGTAGGACGTTTTTATTTATGACCCGTCCAAAGCAGCAGAAACAGTTGTTTAGAGTTGCACACGCAGACGTGTTTTACTGCCCGAATGAGCTTTCATTTCTCTAGTAATCATTTTTTAAGGGAAGAAAAACTGCAGGACATGCAGTTTGTGGCAGCTAATAATTTTTATTGGCAAATTTTTAAGACCTAAAGTGCAGCACTGGAACATTTGTCATTTTTAATCAGAGAGAGAGAGTCTCCTGAGGTGTATTCGGAGTTACCTGAGGCGGCTCTACCTTCCCTGCGTGTGAATTCTGCTGTTTCGGCTGCCAACCTCCACTTGGCCTCTGCGGAGGGAAAAAAATAATTAACTTCCAAGGACATACTGTATTGAAACTGTCTGTCTGCAGGGTGGAACTCATAAAATGAGGTGGAAAAGTGAGCTGTAAAATCTTAAACTGACAAATTCAAATTCCCAAGAAAAAACAAGAAACAGGGATTTATGCAGCAAACAATTAATTAATGGTATTTTCTCATAGGCAAGCGGCACTTCGGAGGGTTCTTGCACCGTTTGTGCTACAGATATGAATTCCTCAGATTGCATGTGCTATTACTTTCCTAATCATCAGACTTACTATTGCAACTTGGGCCAGTAGGAAACCACCAAGGACACATTAGTAACCAAAATGCAACTGCAAAATCTTTTGCTCTCACAAAAATTCCTGAAATGACTGAATTTTGCTTGCAAAAATTTGTCGAGCAGCGGTAAACAGTGCATTAAAACCACCCAGGACAACTTTGCAATGTCCTGACAAACAACTTTTTTGCATGAGCAATTCCTGTTTTACTATGTTTTCTGTATATAGTAAAATTTACTGTGTTAATATTGCAGTTGATATGATAAAAGAAGTGTGTAACCTATATAAGTAATTCTTTAACCTATGCTTTGACAGTCTACATCCAATAATAACCAGCTTGACTAGCTGTGTTTGTAACGGACCAACATTGTCCATGTAAATCCTGTCCATTTTGGGATTTTAGCTCATCCAAACTCTTCTAAGCTGTTTATTTCTCTGCAGGGAAGGTATCCTGAACCTGTATGTCAAATATTATACTGCAGAGTATTAAAGACCGTTTTCTTCAGAGAAACTTGGAGGAAGAGATTTAACATGAGCCTTTGAGGTAAAGTATCAGGCCTTTTTAGCCCAGTGGGAAAGTGAGAATAATATCAGAAAGAATCCCATGTCTGTAGGAAGTTTCAGCTGGAGTCAGTATGTGTTAAGCGGATCAGAAAAAACAAGGTCAAAAGAAGATCTACCAAGTTCAGCTGAGTCAACTAGTAGCACTTATCACTTATCAAATTCTACAAGTTTTTGAAATGCAGACATATGGCAGCTGATTAATTCTTACCAATTATTGAATAAAATAAAAAAGTACTGTAAAGGAATAAACACAAGCCATTTATAAGCAGAACTGCAGGGTATTGTAAAAGGTGAGAATTGAGTTTTTGGCAAAAGCATGTTGCATTTTTACTTCGTCTGTGGGGGAAAGTGGTTTGGCACTGAATGTCTGGTCAAAACTGCTTTACTAGTGCTGATATTTAACTCCAGAGTGTTGCAACCGAAGGTGTAAAATGTGATTTTTAGCAAGTCGCGCAATGTGTGGATCCATGGGAGCAGTGCGGGGTACCGAACCCCGTAATCCGTGTAGCGTTTTAAAGGCGCGAAAACCTACTCGAGCAACACGACACTTCCCACTCGCGCTGGAGAAAGTGTGAATGTCTGTTGGATGCCTGTTCTTGGAGGACCCGAGTCCTGCTGTCTTTGTGTGGGTGTAGTGTGTACTAAATGAAGGAATCGCTGAGGTATATGGGGACGTATGAATGAGTTTGAACAATTAGGAAGTTGGCGTTGGGTAGGGTGGTAAATATCTGCTCAGGCGTGGGTGGACTGGCACCTCTTTGTCCTTCTGTTGTAAGTGAAACTAGGAAATCAGCATCCGTCCGGCAGGCACCGCCGCACCTGTAGCACAGATGATGGATGGGAGAGATTTGCAGCGCACAATGGATTCTGAGGACGAGGTTAAAGGCGGCAGGTGAGGTGGAAAAAGTTGCATTAGCTCAGGTTGACGGAGCTGCTATACTGAATGAGTGACAAGCTCGCTAAAGAGCGGCTAAAAGTGTGTTTGTGTGCTAAAAGGTGTTGGAGACGGGAAACAAGTGAGCATGTGATGTGGAGTTTCCTTTCTCGTTGTACGCTTGTGTCAGGCCGCTCTTGCTTAATTCAGAGCGACTAGCCATGCGAGGTAGCCTTCAAAATGAGTGCGTGTGTGTGTATGTGTGTTTCGTGGATTAAATTGGCTTGCTTGCTCTTGGTTCGTGCTCCAGTCTGATCTGATTGGAGTTGTCTGCTTCTGGGGTGGTGGGGTTGGTTTTCTCCCTGTGAACTCTATAATCACAACAGCAGCTGTCTCTTATTATCAATAATATTGACCAAAAAAAAAAAATCTCTGGGTTATGTTCTGCATTATATTTTGATATTTTGTAAAATTAGTATGTTTTATGTCAAGTAGTATTTCTGCTAATGGACAGAAACATAGAAGTAAGGAACTAAATGTAGACGCTTTTTACAGTTTTATATAAAAATTATTGTATGTGCAAAGTCATTATCTGTCTATTATGGTCACCCATTTCTGCAACTAATAAAAAATAAAAAAGGTAATTGCAACTTTTTATCTCACAATTCTGACTTTTTTCTTTCAATTGTGAGTTTAGATCTTGCAATTCTGACTTTTTTTCTCAGAATTGCATGATATGATCTCACAATTATGAGTTATAAAGTTAGAATAGCGGGACATAAACATGCAATTGCTAAAAAATACAGTCAGAATTGTAAGAAAAAGTCAGAAATGCGAGTTTTTATTTAGAATAAAATACATTTTATTCACAATTTTGATTTTTTTCTCAGAATTGTTTGGGGGTTTTGGGGACTGATATATTATCAGAATTCCAAGTTTATGCCTCACAATTCTGACTCAACAACTCACAATTGCTTGTTATAAAGTCAGAATTACAAAGTCAGAATTCATCAAATCCATGTGGTTGTTTTCCCATAGTGATGTCACTTCCTGGAGGATGATGTCATTAGGAACTGGCTTTTGTTAGTTAGGGATTTTACAAAAGCCTAACAGGATAGAAAGTGATATTGAGGGCCACAATGGAAATAAGCCTGTGGCTTTTTTGTGTATTTTATCTTTGATAGTTTTGAAATGTGTATGAATTAGTCTTTATGGGCCTTTTTGTATTATGATTTACATTTTGTCAAATAAAACAAACAAACAAAAAAGACACAGGAAAATATGTAAATCAATAACCAACTTAATAAAAGGGAAATGAATGCATAAAAACAATGGTTGCAATATTAGGATTAGAAAAAGAACAAATGAAGAATGATTTTTATCTTTTAAAGCTGTCATTCGGGAACATGAACAACTAGGCCTACTTCTTAAAAATGAGCCACTCTCAGTTTGGCTTGGATTTTCAGTATGTTTCTTTCAAACAAATAAAACCTGGGATAGATTTGAATGTGGCTAGGAACAGAAAATAAACTACATACGGATGATGAGATTTTAAACAGCACTTTGATCGCTGCATTAACAACAGATATCTGAGCTATTATCTGTGCTTAGTGGGGTGGACAAAATCACTTTAGTTTCAAACCCACTATTTGTCTGCTTGATTGGAAATGCTGCTGGTGAGGGCCAAGAAAGACACAGCATATGCTTATGACTAATGCAGTTAAACTCCCAAACATGAATGTAACTTCAATATCTATTAACTAAGATCTTAACTAAAGGATGAAAACTATAGGTGAACATTCAAAACATTCAGCTGTCATTTCAGTAGTTGTTTCGTGTTATACACTAATCAGCTAAGTATCTCGTTTTTTTTTTTTTGCATAGACAAAAGACTGTCTTTCCATCATCTATCGATCTATCATATCGTTATCACGTTCTATCGTTCTATCATTCTATCATTCTATCCATTGTTCTGTCTGTTGTTGTATTGTTTTCTGTCTTTATGTCATTCTGTTGTTCGGTCTCTGTTGTTTCTGTCATTTTATTATTTTATAAGACGCAATTATTCATGTTGCAGTTAAAGAGAACAGTAAAGACTGTGACACCTCTGTTTCTTACACGCCAGTTATTTTTCAGAGTGTAAACAAACCCTTATTTTAATCGAGCAGATGTTACCCATCCACCCCTTCCGCCCAAATCGCACTTCTTCCTTTCCTGCGCTGTGAAATCATCTCTAAGTTCATCAAGCGCTCCTGATAGGGCAGCACGATCGCTAGATTCGACAGGGCATATGCCAGCGAGCTGTGAGAGGTTCGGAGCCATGAGCAGCAGATGTGGGGGACGAGTCGCGCTCGTACCGCTGCCATGTCTGCCGCTGATGAGATTAGAAACTGTTGCTTGTATGCTGTGGGGCAGCTTATCAATAATGGATCAAAATGGTAGGCAACATTAATTAGAGGAGAAATGAAGAACTTGTGCTTGTTTTATGTTTGTGTGTGAGTGTGTGTGCAATGTGATCTCATTAGTACTTGTAAATATTTGGATGTGAAGTATGGTTCTAACACATTTTAATATATTTCAATTCATTTGGATAGACATTGCTGACAGCAGATACTGTAAAACATAAACCTTATTACATTTAAATAACTTGAAATGTTAAAGAATCCTTAACGGTTCATTGAACAAAGAGCTCATGCAATTTAAAAATACCTTTACAGTGAAAGTTCTCCTCAAAGTCCTGACATGGGCTTGTGTTTGAGTTTTAAACTCGGTCACCTTTTGGAGTAAACTCTCAAACTTTCTGACACATCGGAGATTTCAAAAAGTTTTGTACGTCTCTAAAGTGGTACATATATAAAAGGCTTTTGAACTTTTGAAGATACCATCAGTGATACAAAGCTATTGTATCTCTCCAAAAGTGTATGAATCCCTAAACATCCCTCAACAAACTCAAAATTCAGAACAAAAACCATACACTGCAATGCTAATTATTTGACACTTTTTAATTCTGAGTATGAAAACATCTTTTCCCAGCATAGGCTGGGGATGATCAGGGTGGCAGTGTGAATATGTGAACACTTCAAAGGCAATTAGAAACCTAGGGTTGCATAAACTACAGGAGACCTCATTTCTTCTTCTTCTGCTGTCTAACTGAACCCCAGCGGGCAGACGTGTTCCACAAAATCACGTCTTTGACTGGTTAATTCTTTCCTTCAATAGATCACGAGGCTATCTGATCGCTCCCCCTGGAAAATTCTGAATATTTTACTATTATTGTTTTTTACGGTTGTGCGATTTCTTTGAGAATACTTTTGATGTGGCTTGCGAGTCTTGCTGGTATTGTAGGATTCATCGCCTTTCGGCGCTCATGGCAAATTAATTATTTTTGTAGCATTTTAATCCTCTTGTGTAGCTTAATACGCAGGGGCAAATTAAGACGGCAATGAATATTTGGTCCTTGAAATATGCAGAAATGTAAATGTAAGTATCCTGCAGGCAGAAGTTTCATCATGTTGAATCTAAGCGCTTAACATTCACACAAACCAAAGAGATTTCCCTGTTGGGTGGTACAGAAAGTAACGTCCAATTGAGTAAGGCTGCGTGACATGTTCAGCCCACCCTGTAAAGATTCAGAAAAGAAAATAGTCTGAAGGAAACGAGAAATATAAATAAATATTTATATGCAATATATAGTACTATGCTGAATGGTCAATACAGTATTCCAGTCATAATATAGTAATTTTATATATATATAAAAAAAAAAAAACCTGTTCATCTGCCATTGTAGAGGCACAAAAAACGATCTCAGAAAAATTTACCCCAAAATTAAACTGAATAATTTTTGCATGACAGAAAGCTTTTAAAAAAGCTTTCTGTCATGCGGACAGAATATATATATATATATATATATATATAATAATTTTTTTTTTTCATGATAGTTTCAGAAAATAATATCATAATATGTCTCAACTGCTTTTTAAAACGTTTTTAACCTTTTTTGTCTACTTTTTTTCATTGGTAATCTCAATCAGAAATACTGCACTTGCCAAAATTAAGTTGACACGATGTATCATTAATGTATAAATATCATTTTTTTTAATAAAATTAAATAAAAAAATAAATTATAATTTAAATATTCAGAGACAATATATTTTATTAATTAACTTTATAATATAGTATTTTAATAAAAATCTGTGATCTTGATTTATTTTTTTATGTGGTAACCATTTCTTAAAAACAGTAAGCCAGTGTCACTGTCACTCCGCTACATGTCATAAATAGCAATGGCCATTTAGTCATGTCTGTATTCACAACCTTACTGCTTAAATAAACCCCCTCTCAAAGCTACAACACAAGAAGATGTGTTAAAACAAGTACATTTAATTAGTGCTATTTCATCCTGGCTTTCTAATCCTTAGCTCTCGGCTAGCATAAAGCTTAATGTGGTGGAAAATCGTGTTTTTAGCGAAGATGAAGTAACGATGGCACTCTATGGCTTAATCATGTTGACATATGCCATCTTCCCCTCTTCTCTCCCGTGTGTGTTCTGTAGGCAGCTGTTCGTTTGAAGAGCACTATAGTAATTGCGGCTACAGCGTGGCGTTGGGGACTAATGGCTTCGCCTGGGAGCAAGTCAACACCTGGGAGAGACCCTCCATGGACGCGGCCGTTCCCACAGGTATGGGATACACCTCCATGCCTCACTCTTTCGTGTTTTCTTCATCTCTTTCTCTTCTGCTGGGGAATTTTGAAAGGAATAGTTCACTCAGAAATGAAAGTTCTGCCATTTATTATCATTCCAGATCTGTGCTGTCATTTCTTTCATGGAGCATGGAAGAAATCTCCAAATTAACATAAAATGCCATTAAAGTGCACTGTAGAGTACAACAGTCCGGTTCTGGAAATCCCGTTCATTTTCTTCTAAGTGGAATAGATTTTTAATATTATCTTTTAAACCTTTAAAGACAGACCTGCTGTGAACTGCGAGGTTTTAATGGAATATATGTGATTGTGTTATAGCCGTCAGTCTGCATTATTTCAACTGTGTTTAATAATGAAATTCCCAGTGGAAAAACTACATTACCCATGATTCTGCAAAGAAGTTCCACCAATCAGATAAAAATACTTGTATATTTTGCAGTAAACATGAAATATATAGTTTCACTAAACACAATCAACATCTTTAAATCAATAATTTTATACTTATTTGTGCTTTTTAATTCAGTTATTTTATTTGAAGTGCTTCATGGGATTGTAGTTCTTTCCCTCATTTAAGCTTTTCAGTACAGTCTTTTACCTTTTCTTTGTATTTTGGTCAAATTTGTGAATACTTTTCAAAGTATAAATCAAAGTTTGTAATGTTGTGATTAACCTCGTAGCTGGTTGGTTTGGTTCATGGTGTAAACTTTTTAACAAAGACTTTTTAAAAATCCCTGTGGGAAAAATGACCGGGGACTAAGACTGCTGAATAAATGGGTGCACACTTTTGCACTCTATAGACTTTTGCACTATATCCCAAGCCATATCATAATTTTGTGTGAAGAACAGACCAAAATTGAATTCATTTTTTAAAGTTGAAGTGAAGTTAAAGTAGTTTATTTTTCCTTTTAGAGGTTAACAGGCATGATTAGTTGATGTTGTGTGAAGAATCAAACATACAGGTTTGAAACAGCATACAGTATGGTTGAGAAAATAAGTAAATTTTCATTTTTGGGTGATCGGTTCCTTTTCCAGCACTTTCTTTCAGCAAAGATCCATTTTCTTCAGTCATATCTCAGTCTCTCCATCATTATCTTCATGTTTTTTTCCCTTTCATTCTTCTTTCTGTTGGCCTCTTGTTATACGGAGAAGGCACTTTGGCCTCTCGTCTGTCTCTTTCTCTCTCAGACCTTCTCTCTCGGAAGCGAGGCAGTAGTTCACAGCGAGACAAATGGCAATCAAGTTCGCTGTCACTCTTACTCAACCGTCTCCTGCAGCGCTCAACAACCTCTGTCTCGCAGCACCCTTAAAGACAATAGAGTCAGCTACACAACTGTGTCTCTCCATGCCAGCTTATTTAACCCCATTTGCTCCTTACACACTACATCTGACACCAAAGCACTCCAACTTCCAGACGCTCCATTGGAAAGATGCTACATCCTTATAAATGACCATTTTGGGGGGTAGTATGCTGCTTTTAAGCCACTAAAGAAGTTTAGGATTGCTGTAGTGAAAGCACCTTTCCCAGAATTGGATGGTGGTTCTCAGAAGATGTTGTTTGTTTTCTTTTGTTAAGGCAGTGGTTCTAAGTTGGTCGGTTGTGTCCTAAAAATATGAGCTGTTGTGGTTCAGAGGGATATATATATATATATATATATATATATATATATATATATATATATATATATATATATATATATATATATATATATATATATATATATATATATGCTATATACAAATAAATATAATATATAAATATAACACAGTCTGTATATATGATTGAATTTAATATTATGAATATTTTTATTTAGGAGCTTGAAAATTGGCCTGCTTCTTAAAAAAAAGGAAACAAGAAGAAACAACAACACAGTCTTGTAGATATTGTAATTGATTTAATATTATATAGTAATATATATTATATATATTAATTAATATATAAAAAAGATTAATAATCAGATTAATATATAAATAAATGAACTAATTTATTTATGGGTGGATCCTATTATTGCTCATAGTTTTTTGTAGTTATGGCTGATTAGGACAAAACCACAAATTTACACGTTTTATGATGATTTATTGCATCATGCCTGATTAGGACACAGTGTTGAGTCGACACTTGATGTCCAAAGTAAAATCTGGGTCCTGAAGCAAAGCTGGCTGAGACATACTGTTTTAAGGAAACGGGGTCGTCAGCAGCATCAAACAAAATCCAGCCGAAAACATCAAAGTCTAGTAATTTTTCTCTATTGGGGGCACTAGCATCAGGCCCCATCTGATAAAAATACACAAGCACTCATTAATAAATAAACGGCTGAAGAAGCACCATCTGCGCATGTTGATGTCATCAGGATCTGATTGTCTAATCAGGGGAGGAAATTGGGCCGCGGCATGATCCTTCCGTCATTAAACCTTGTGGAGACGTGCCGATATCAGTCTCTCCTCTCAGATTGTAGGCGGCACTTAATATAGTGTTCAGTGAATTACACCCAGGATGCAAAAGACCTGATGAAAAAGGAGCAATTTAAGAGTGTACCCACAGAAAAATTATATTGCTAAGAGGTTGCGCTTTCATATCATGCTGCAAGTATAGATCACCCCAAATTCCCTCATGATAGAATTGAGAATAAAACAAAAAATAACATAACATAACATATAACACAACATATAACATAACATAACATAACACAACATAACATAACATAACATAACATAACATAACATAACATAACATAACATAACATAACATAACATATAACATAACATAACATATAACATATAACATAACATAACATATAACATAACATAACATAACATATAACATAACATAACATAACATAACATATAACATAACATATAACATAACGTAATTTAGAAGATAACAGCTAATATAGGAAAACTTTATTGCTCAGACTTGTCTCGTCCATGGGGGACTTAATTGGCTTCTAATTTAAGTTTCATTGCAGTAACAACATCATCTCCTTCTACAGTTTTTTTTAAGACGAAATTAAAATAGACACAAATTAGACAACTGTTGATGAATAGTACGAGTACAGAGCTAAATAACTGTGTATATCATAGCTAAGAGAATTTGATCTTAAAAGAATTTGAAAAATAAATTTGAATAACATTGTATATCTTATTTTATATAATTTGAATTTGATGAGCAACATTTCAGTTAATATTGACTTGATACAGCTATATCATTTTGTAATACTAAGGAGTCTCTTTATTGCTCTACCGGCAGACTTGTGTCCTCGTCCATGGGGGACTTAATTGGCTTATCTATTTTAAGCCTGTCATTCGCCACTGTTTCGTTTTATTCTCTGTGGCCTCGCAGTACAACATACAATCTCCTTCTACGCTGCCTCTTTTTTTTAAGATCTGTGAAGATGTTGTGGCTCTCAGCTATGGCCGTTGCACACAAGCTCTTAATAGACACCAAATTAGACAACGCTAATGAATACCTTTACGAGTACAGTAGCTAAAACATCTGTGTTATATCATAGCTAAGAGAATTTGATCTTAAAAAATTTGCTAAAAATGAGCAGTACTTTTCGGATGGCTGTCAGAGTAGATGAGTTTTTTCTTCATCTAGATTTTGGAGAAATGCATCATTGCATCAGAGTGCTAACCAATGTAAGATTAGTGAATGGGTATTTTTTCAAAATGAAAAGAAAACTTAAGCTGCGCGCGGATAAGCACTTCTTAAGCACACATGTGCCGCTCCTTTTGCCATTTCTTGAAAGCGAATTGATTCTCATGCTGATAAACCGCCAGAGATATACGATAGAGTTAGCTAACCGGTGTATGTTGGGTATACATAAGGAAGGTCTCAAATTCAATTATGTTTTGGTTGCGTTCTCTATCGATATGCGCCGAGCAAACGCAATGAGTGAAATAAAACGTAAATGATTAGAGAGAGAAAGGCGTAGACAAAACTCAGAGAACATTTACAGTCACACACAGGTGTAGTGGCTATGATTGGGCACATTAACTTACCGATCTCAGTTTATGGAAATTCTTGCGTTCAGTTTTATTCTAGGTATGTATTCTATCAGTTTAAATGCTTCAGTTTCTATTCTGATTCTACAATCAGTTAAAGCTTCATTTCCATTCTGTATTCGTTTCTATTCTATTCTATCTGAAAAGGACCGCGATATGATTATCACTAGGCCCATCTAATAAAAATACATGGAGTCCTCTCAAGGATGTATTTATTACCGCCAGTAATATTGTGAAACTGCAATTTCTGAGGTTTTCCTTTAGAAAAAATATAAGCTCCGAGGAGCAAAGCTGAAACACATTACTCTGTCATATTATGATCATTCTAATATCTGTGATTTACCAGTGTGCAATCACGCTTATATATTTTTACTTATTGTTTTATTTTTATTTTTGCACTCGATTCTTATATTAATACAAAGTTAAAAAGAACAGCATTCATAGAACCCTCCGATGCCATCACTTCAGGTTTTAAACATTCTTACTGAATAAAAGTATTAAATTTCTTTAAAAAAAAGAAAAAAATTGTGCGCCAGTACTTTCAGTTGGAGTTATTTCAGGTAGTCAAACTTGTTGCCAAAAACATCTGTGTTAATGTGCACAGGTTCTTTTTTGAGGGAAATATCCCTTTAAAGGAACAGTTAACAGAAAAGCTGAAGGATCATGTGCACAGTAGACTTTCCCTGAAAAGGCTTTGCTCCAAGATGTAAATTATCTTTTATGAGTATGTTAAAAGAGAAAACTTTTATTTAAATTGCAATAATATTTCACTTAATATTCTAAGAAGGAGTACATCATTTATTTGGTCAAATCAAATCCCAAATAGCACAGTTCACTTTTTTTGTGTGCGCTGTACAGGTCTGGTATAAACGATGTTTTTTGCCGAAATGTCCGCCCAATAGAATAGCTAAAAAGTTTTGCTCAGCAAGAAAAAAAATTAGAGGGAACATTGCCGCCCAATAGAGAAAAGTTTTGCTCAGCAAGAAAAAAAATTAGAGGGAACATTGGCCCAGACTGTTGATAAAAACAGTTGCATCAGATGTGATGTCTTGAGAAAGCAATAATATGGATAGAGGACTTAATGGAAACAAGAGTTTTATAATAAATTAGTGTCTTACAAACATGCAGCTTTTCGCTTCACAAGACGTCAGATGGACTGGAGTGCTGTGGATTATTGCAGTGTTTTATCAGCTGTTTGGACTCTCTTTCCGACGGCACCCATTCACTGCAGAGGGTGCATTGATGAGCAAGTGATGTAATGTTAAATTTTTCCAAATCTGCTCTGATGAAAAAACAAACTGATTTACATCTCGAATGGTCCGAGGATAAATAGATTTTCACCAAATTTTCATTTTGGGTGAACTATTCCTTTAAATGTTAGATTAAGACAGCTCTATCTGGGTATTTTTAGACTCTGAGATTTAGGGTCACTGGTTTGTTCTTTGAAGGAAGAACTAAGTATCTTTCTGAATGGCCTAGACTTTGAGTTTATAGCCTAGCGATGTGTTTGATTTATAAAACTTTTTGAAATCTTTATGGACCCAATGAACTCAAAGAGGCTGTTGATTTTCAGATATGTCTTTGATGGACAGATGAAAGCTCTTGGCCTAATTTTAGTGTTCTTTCACAGTTTTCTCCCTCTGTTTCTCATGTTGTCTGATATTTGTCCTACTATTTCTCTCCTCTGATTGGCCGGAGCTGTCAACAAATTAGAGCCAATCAAAAGAGCTGTCATTTAATCATGACAAACAATTTTGTGCAGGCGTCCACTTGGGTGTCCGAAATCCCTGTGCATACTGTGCACTTTTAGGAATGGTAATTGAGTTCTGAATTATAGGTTGTCAGGGCAGCATTGCATAAATGTGCACGTTACAGATGGTTGACGAGGGTAAATGGCATTTTTAGCCTTTCATTTTTACGTTTTCATCTTTTTTTGTTCTTCGTGATGATTTGAGGGCCCTCATGGGCAGCAGTGCTTGATTGTGTGTCTGATTTCTTTCCTCTAAGATTAGAAAGTGGGGCAGAAAAGGTTGCAATTGAAAAGAAATTGACAGGGAAGGAGCTTTAGGCAAGCACTTGCGTACACCCACTTACACATGCACTTAATCATATAAAAACTTATAAAAACCAGTGTGGGGGAAGCTTCAAGGTGCTCATAATTTCAAGTAGTTAAACTACAAGTTAATGAATTGATTTACTTTTCTTTGCAATCGGAGCAGTGTTTTGACTAAGTCTAATTAAGATGACAGATTTGAACAGATTTATTCACAAAATGCCCGTAATATAACTAGAGAACACCATCATTCATATAATTGATATTATTTTATTATTGATATAATTATATAATTCACATCTATATTTTTATGCTGAAAATTTCAAATGTAATTTCAAATGCAATAAAACAAAGCTCTAGATTTGCTGTGGTGATTTGTGGTGCACAATTTGGCCAAAAAATATTACACATTAACATGACTAAATAATAATAATAATAATAATAATAATATAAATAATAATAATAATAATAATACTATAATAATAATAATAATATTTATTATTATTATTATTATTTATATTATTATTAAATAATAATTTTATATATATGTATGTGTGTGTGTGTGTGTGTATATATATATATATATATATATACATATATATATATATATATATATATATAATATATATATATATATACATACATAAAATCATTATTATTAAATACAATATTACATGTAATATTTTATTTAATAATAATTATATTAATTAAAAATAATAATTAAACAAAAATTACTATAATAATAATCCACAATAAAATAAAAAGTAATACTATAATAATATGAATAATAGTGTATATATAATATATATATATAATATATATATATATATATATATATATATATATTATATATATATATATATATATAAAATTATTATTATTTAATAATAATTATAATATAATAATATTATTATTATTATTATTATTATTATATAGTCATTAATTTGTAATATTTTTTGGCCAAATTGTGCACCTCAACAAATCAGCACAGCAAATCTAGAGCTTTGTTTAATTGCATTTGAAATTTCATTTGAAATTTTCATCAGAAAATTTCAATTAGATATTTTCTAATTAGATATTTGTATTAGAGGTTAGTGACATTCTGTCATTTTACAGTGATAATAAATGCTCATCTGATGATTCTGGTGAGTAGGTGGTTTTGCAGCGGTGAATATGTTAAAATGATACTTGAAGAGATCTAGAGAATGAAGGAAGTTGGGTATCCAGCAGCGTACTGCCATGAATGACTTAAAGAGATTGACAGACCAAAAGAGACAATAGACAGAAATTGAGAGCGATAGACAGAAAAAGACAGATAGAAAAGGATGATGGAGAGTGTGTTAGTGGGTTTAGCATCCTATCCCAACACACATCAGACTTGTTTACTGATTTCCAGGCTCCAATAAAGCAAAGCTACAGCCTCTAAGATTCTCCTGCCGCGAGCTGCCGGAATCACGCTCTCACACTGGGGACCCAACTGCTAAGAGCCCTCCGCTCTTCCCTTCTCCCTCTGCCTCTATCCTCCCTCTTGCTTTTTCTCCCCTCTCCCCCTCCCATGTCTCCCGAATTCATCACACCTTCCGCTGACACGCTGCTTTCATTAAAGCCTCGCTTGGGCCCTCTGCTGACTTACATGTCTCAGCTCTGGTTTACATGCCTCGATGAACACACTCCCAGTGATGCATTCACACTTACAGACTCACACACACACTCACACTCACTCGGTGGGACAGAATGCTGCCGAGTGGCTCGGGTCAGGAATCAGAGCTTGTGATTAACAGGACAAAAACATGCATCTGTTCTCGGCGGGAAAACAGAATGTTTTTTGTCCAGGCCTGCTTCGTTTGGTTGCTTGTTCATGCCTCCCTCTTTATCAAAGCATGATTTAGGATTTAAATAGGTTCTATTATATGTTTTTTTTTTTTTTTTTGAATTGCCTCCCTCGTGTCTATTAACAATGTTGGAATAATTTTTTTTAGAACTAAAAACATATGATGCTTTTTTTAAAGATCATTATTTTGTGTTTTTGGTGTAACAGAATATGCTGACATGCTTTAATGCTCAAAAAACACATTATTTTTCAAATACTATACATTATTGTAGGTCCTCTATGCCCCGCCTCTCTCAAATGTGTCGTTTTCTACAAAGTCCCTCCTTCTGACAAGCGCAGTCTTCTCTGATTGGCCAACTGACCCAGTGCATTGTGATTTTGCCGAACACCGCAAGCACTCGTCGGAAATGTAATGCCCCTTTCCATATCGCGAGCTTCATCTTTCAAAATAAATGTAAAGACAATGTCCTTAGTTTTACCATCAGTTCAACCCTGAAAGGGACAGAGTCCACATAGTGACGTAGATATGTGGGGGCGTGTTTGAATGAGCTGTTTTAGAGGGGCATGGCAGAGTCTTAACTCTGATAAAGAATATCTATAATATAATATATATTTGGATTTGAGACTTTAGTCTTTGCAACTTTACAGATCTTCCTTATGCACCAAGAGCTTGTAACACTCCAAAGAGGAAGGAAAAATTTAAATTGCATCATATGACCCCTTTAATGACATTTTTTCCATCCTCATGACTGGGTAGGCCAAGTTTATGATCACCTAATAGGCAGTGGGTGAACAACGATAAGAATGACAACACCGAAGCAAACTGAGTAATGATGCTGTTGTATTCTGAAGAGCTATTTATAGCTAAATTAATTGTTTCATAATTGATTAACTTTTTTTTGAACATAGCTTTTCAACACTAAACTGACTTGAGCTGAATAATGACACTATTGTGTTTTTAGAGCTGCTTTACAGCAGAATTTGAATGTGTCCCATAATAGAAGAAGTCTGCATCATTGTTTCTGTTATTTTCCTCTTTTGTACCATGAAGCTGTGAATCTGTATTGCATAAAGTGCTATAAATAAACATGATTTGATCGGTGATGTAAATGTGGATGGTCATATGCTAATGTATTGGGTTTCTGATGTCAATTTTAATAGATTCAGTTTAGTTTCTGTTTTTAGGTATAAAGAAAGTTTAGACTTCTTAAACAGCTTCTGTTATGTTTTTTATAGTAAGTCAACTATTTTATCACGTAGGATTAACAAAAACCTGATTCTTCATGATGTGATTTCATTAATGATTTAAAATGATTAGTTTTTATTTTGATATCACAAATTGACCTGTTCACCCTTCCGGTTTTTGAAGCTTGGGAGCCTAAATTCGCTTTGCATTAGATTCTGTGTGACTTAAAACCATTGCAGTGTTAAAAGTTTGTGCATGTATGTCTCTGTGCCATTGAATTTGACAGACATACAGACTTGAAGGCCCTGTGATCTTTCCCCTTGTACAGCACCTCGGAAAGTGAAATGTTTTGTCTTTCCATCCTCCCCTTATCCCTCAATACACCCATTTTTCATTGTCTCCATATCGCTCACGTTCTCATCTCCTCTGTTTAGTAATCCTTTTATCTCTGTGCTCAGATAATACAATTTTCTGATCATTTCTGTGTCGGGATGAAGGAGTTTGTGTTATCCATCACTCGTAACAGAGGACAGAAAATTGTTGTCTGGTTATGACCTTGAGCGCTGTGTGGTTGTGTGGTCGCCTTTTCCCTTGTTCACATAGAGGAAACAGGGATGGATAACCATAAGTCAATGCCATTGTTTGACCGGCGGAGCATTTAAAAGCCATTGCTGTCAGGAGCAATGTTGCCTCAGAGAGAAGCACAGAGAGTTGGTGCTTTCTTTGTGACGAGTATAAGCTTTATGCAGCACTGCCTCAGTCAGAACAAATCAGAGACCTTGATTGTGATTTGAGAATACCATGCACTGCAAGGTCTGTCAAGATTGCAAGAAACTGCTAATCATACCATAATGCATCACATAGGTCATTAAATTCTAATGAAGGCTGATGGAATATTTTAATGGATGAAGATGTTACAGTATATGGGAGTTCAATATCTATATCTACATAGGGCAGCATATTTAAAGGAGGAAATAACAGAAACCCTGTAATTAAAGCAGTGGTTTATATTTCATCTAAAGTAAAAAGGTTAAAATCCTCATTCAGTGCTCATAAATGACTGGAAAAGTCACAAAAGTTTATTAATTAAAAGATGTGGCAACCCAGAAGTTCATTTTAGAGATATAAAGGTTATTCATAATGGAAAAGTCTTGAAGAAAGTTGTGTAAAACCAACATATGTCAGGGAAACATTTATTTTTTCATTAAATTTGTGATTCCCAGGCCTATAAAAGCCACCAAAAGTAATTGAAATTTTAATAGTCAATATAGCTGTTTTTTTTCCTGCTAATGCTCACATATTTAGTTGTCTAGAAATTGTCCTCTAAATATCTGACTGGAAATGTCACAGGAATTCATTGGTCAAAAATTGTGGAAACGCTGAAGTTCTTATAAGAGTTTTAAAGGTTTGCAATCAGAAAGAACTGAATGCAAATCCTTTGAGAGAGCAGACAGGCCTATGAATCAGTTTCCCTTTTGGACTACAGTTTTAGATGTTTTAGACGTTTGCATGTGCATTTGTTAAGCAAGATATTAACATTGCTATACACATTAACATTCATCAAGATGATCCAAACTAGATTTAATCAGAGAGATGGGGAATTGTTGTTCATTATTAGTGATGAGTGTTTTAAATAAATAAAGGAAAATATTCAGCATCGTAATTAAGCGAAAACAGTGGCTTGCTAATTTAGAGTATTGCACACATGGGTGATGAATCACACATCTGCTATTGACAGTTTCAGTTTTTCTATGCAAAATAATGTGTAATATTACTTTTAAACTTAGCACAACATTACAAATTGTGTTGCATTGTAATTTTTTATGGAAATTTTATATTAGTTAGTTTTTGTGTTACTTTTGCTTTTGCCACATGGTCTCTTAACTTTCAGAAATATTGCACCGTGATTGAACACTTCCGGGTGTTTTTATTTTTTATTTTGGAATAAATAAATAGAAAAGTAGCTTGTTTTTAAGAGTGCACTAGCAAATTTGTTGTTCCAAACCTGTATGGGTTTCTTTCTTCTGCTTTAACATTTTCAACATTCTTTAAAATATCTTCGAAATTCATACAGGGTTGGAACAACTTGAGAATTTTTATTTTGGGGTGCACTATCCCTTTAAGCCTATGCGAGTTCCTATTAGTCTTTAGTTTGCTCTTTTCTTCTTGTTTTTAAAGGAACAGGGTACAAAGGGTATTTCATTGAAGAAAGTAATTTGGGTTTACAAAGACATGAGGGTTAGTAATTAGTGAGAGCATTTTTATTTTTGGGTGAACTGTCCCTTTAAATCTCTCTTCCAAACATCTGTTTTGATTTTTCGCTTCGTGTTCGTAAGCATACTATCACAATTCAGCAAATTGTCCCCTCACCAAATCAGTTAACTCTCTTCACATTACATCTGTTTGAAATGATTTTATGAGACAATGCACCTTATGTTCCACCAAATTTCATTCATGGGAGCCATTTCTTCACTGGAATAGTTTAATCTAAAATAATGTGACCAGAAAGATTGCATTGGGCTGGCAGAGAGAAGGGCATAATTAATTTGATGGTGACTTAATAAATGCAGGGTGACATATGAGGCACTGCGAGGCATGCTTAATGAGAGCGGGAATAAAAATGAGAGAGAATGAGAGAGAGCAGAGATGTTCTACTGTCTCTTTCCACAGATTGTGAAGCAGACAGCAGAGCTCCGGGCGATGAGAGGGCCACTTTACAGCTGAAATTAAATACTGCAAGAGAGCTTCGACTCTGAACAGTTGAACCCAGCAGATCTATACTGATCCTTGAGCTAAAGTGACGTTACCTCAGTCTCTCTGCCAACAAAGTTTGGGTGCAGTATCTGGCAAAGGCCTTATCGGTGGCCTTAGGAAGTGTTAGTTAGCGACTGCCATTTTTCAGATGATTTCTACCTTGCTCAGATTGTGATTTAGCCACAGTATGATCTTGCATCCCTGATATTGTGTGTTCTCAAGAACATGTCTGAGTCATATAGAACCCCAAAAATCAAAGAAAGAAACAAAAGGTTAAATTGTGTAATTTGTGGAACCATTAAGACCTGCATGGAAATTATTTTTATATTATTATTATTATTATTATTATTATTATTATTATTATTATTATTATTTTTTATTTTTTATTTTTTTTTATTTTACATATTAAATTAAAAATGTTATATAAATTGTGCTATTACAATTTATAACACAACATATTGTATTATTATAATTTATTACAATAGTAATATTACAATAGTAATTTTTAATTATTTTTTAAAATAATGATCATAATAATCATATTGATTATTATTAGTCATACTGATATATAACCATTTGACATTTTTGGCCAAATTGTGTAGCCCTACAATAAAACAAAACTTATTGTTCTTTATTTAAATGGTTGTCTTTATATAAATGTTTGCATTTAAAATTGTTATTGCAATTTTTAACCAGAAAAATTACAAACTGATTTTTCTCCAAAATTGGGCAGTCCTAGTTGAAACTCCCAAAACTGTCTGGGTCAGAAATCATGCCAAAAATCAAAAGAAAGGAATAATTCAGAACAATTTAGACTACATTTAAATGATTGCCGTGGTATTATTAATCTTATTTCCTAACCGAGTTGTCATTACTGTAATTCTAAAAATGAAAATAATAATAATAATAATAATAAAGTATTAGGCATTTAGAATTCATGGTATTGTTTGTTGTGCTGCCCTTATGTTGATTAAATAAAAAAAATTCTTTACTGTAATACAGTAAAATATGACTGCATTATGCTAATGAAATTCTAATGTAATGAAAATTGTCTGGATGCATTGTGGTGATGGAAATTTCCAATTTTACATAGCAGCATTATGTGATTTCATCTTAAAAAATAAATATTAAAAAATCTTCAAAAATTTTCTTAATGTAAAATTTAATATAAAACAAATATTTTTATTTTTATTTCATTCTTTTGAATAATTTGATGCTGTATATTTTGCTATTGCATCTGTAAAAGAAAGCATCATCTGGACAGTGTATTTTTTGTACGGACAACTAAAAATTTTTTTTTATTTTTTTTAAATCACAGTTCTTGTAATTCATAAGCTTGAAAGCCAAATTGGTGCATTAATATGGAATTCAAATGATGTGCGGTCATCTATTCAGGGCATCAAAGCAACATCATCTTAATGTTTGCTAAGCGTATTAGGCTGTTCCTGTTCTGCACCTGTTGTTATGTCTCGCTTACTGCCTCATGTAATGTAATGCTTAATGACTATTCATTATAGAACGGCCACAAGGCTTTTAAGTGCCTATTATGTGTAAATTGTGTGTGTGAGTGTGTACTAGAGTAGTTGAGCTTGTTGTACAGAAAGCTGGGAGGTCCAAACAAAACAATCGAATCAAGCTTTGCCAGAGAAAGGGACACCCTCCGGTCTCATTTTTCTCCCGGCTCCTTCAAGAAAGACTTGCTGATAGTATTACAACTTCATTATGGGAGTTCAAAGCACAGAAATAGTGTTTCCAGCAAAAGAGAGCATTTATTTTGCCCTTAGATCTCTGTTCTTTGTGGGCTTTTTTCTACTTGCTGATTTTTAAGCCCAGCAGTAGCATTGTATATCACAACACAAACCTCATTCTATAGAGCTTGCTTAGTTGCTACAAGTCATTTGTCGTAAGTCTTTGTCCTGCTTTACTGTTTTGTTAGCCAGCCCTGTTATCTTCTTCTGTGTGTGTTGGTTCACATGTGTGTATTTAGACTGTAACCGTTGCTTATCAGCAGATATAATATGGCGGTTCCGGCTGAATGCTCTTTTTGTCCTCCTTGCAATCAGACCCCGGCGTGGCCTTTGTTGACGGAGCGTTTCTCTCCAACCCTCAGGGAACAATAAAGGCTCATCTGAAAGCTTGATTCAAGAGTGGCCGTCCAAAACCACCAGGCTTGGGCGTATGTGCGATATTGAAGAGGCCCTCTGAAAGCACTGACCTTTTCTTTTGCCAAACCAACAACAGATTTCACTTTTGCTGCTACCTTGGGGACAATTATGCATCTACTTTCCCCCCCATTTTTCTTATCTCTCTCTCTCTCCATTTCTGTCATTTGTTGTATTGTGTTGTATTGTATTTGTTGTAAGGTCAACTGCCTCTGTGTGCTTTGAATCAGTCTAGTTTCACAGGAATGCCTGCGTTTGGGAGGCTTGCAGCCTTCTGGGAAGGACTGAGATGTCATCTTTGATATTTTGCAGAAAATGACTAGTTCTATATATCTCAGATCTTAAATGAACACTTCTCTTTGGGATTTAGCAAACATTTAATCATCCAATGCTCATCTATTTGCCCCATTGCAGTTTTTAGCCTGCCTTGGTGTAATATTGTTCCACCGCTTACTTTTTTAGTTTTTACAAGAAAATATTATCTCAGTCTTTCTACTTCAAATGTTCACGTTTAATTAAACATATTACTTGCCTTTTCTTTCTAATTATTTGTGAAATTCTCTTCCAATTGTTTGAGCGAATATTGTCTTTTTTTTTTTTTTTACTTTGATTTGGTGGATTATGTAAAGGCCTTTTTTATCTTTCCCCTCTATGAAAGATAAAGTGTCATTTGACCTAGTTTTTTACAAATACAACTGAATTCCTCTCTTTTCTCTTTCTCATTCCCGCTCTGATGGTTATAGTGATAGAGAGAGAGCGAGTGTGGGTGAGTGCTTATTACTTCTATCTCCACCATGTCAAATCTAGGGGATGTGGAAAAGGTGTTTTTTATAATACCACCACACCTTTTCGCTAAGGGCTGGCTGTCTCTCGTTTTTCGTCTTCCCCTGTCAGCCCAATCCTCAAATCTCCTAAGTGTTGAAAAGGATGAGTCTGAGAGTGTGTCTGGCTAACCTGAGAGACAAAAATGTTTGGTAAGAGAAAGAGAAGTACTTCTTTTTGTCTGTGGTCTTTTTTGCCTGTTCCAAGTTCAAGTTACAGCGGTCTGGAAATCATGTCAGTATAAAATGGCATTCGCAATACATTTTTTTCATGTTAGTATTTAATGTTATTGGGGTTTGGAAATTAGTTTGTTGTATTTCTAAATAAAAATAGATGCTCAACTAGAAAAAAAATGAGGTATAGGTCTGGATATGGACTTTTCCTGAAGCACCACTATTTCTAAATAAAAATAGATGCTCAACTAGAAAAAAAATGAGGCATATATGTTGACGTTATGCCTGAATCTCTCCGCAGTGTTATTTTTTTATTATTTATATACAATTGTAGTATTTATTTGTTTTGGGGTTTTTTTATTAGCTTTTATGTTGATATTATTTATCTTTAGATATGTGCTTATGTTATATTTTAATTTGTTTTTTATATTTTTATTTCCTTGAATATATTTCGATTTTAGTTTTTAGTAATTTTAGTACTTTTCTAATTTTCTAGTAAGTTTAGGTTTTCATCTAATATTTGCATTGTATTTGATTCCAGCTTTATTGTAATTAACAAAAAGGATTTCTAATAGCTTTAGTTAAGAACAACAAAACTGTCTTTCTGTTATTCATTTGATTTTTAACAAGCCGTCATGTACCACTGAACACATCAAGATGTTGTTTAGATTACAATTGTATTCAGACCACTTTCCTCCTAAATTTAATCAGCGATTATGTGCGTATTTGTGTTTATGTGAGCAGAAGAGAGAAAATCAAAAGTGCTTTCATCCTCAAGAGTCGGTAAAGAACAAAACAATGCGTGTTGGCTGAGAATTACATCACTGTTCAAGATCTAATTATGTCTGAAGAACATAAATCTGCAATATTGATATTTATTACGGGTGTGCTTTGTTTAAGGAAGACAGGTGATTTATCTCAATGTGTGAGTGTATCTCACACCTTCTCTCTCTCTCTGTTCCTCTGAGCTCCCTGACAGAATGTCATTAGAGTCGTGGTTACATGCATTCTTCATGAGAGATGCCTGCTGGAGCCATTAGCTAATTATGGTCATGATTTGATCGCTTATGGATTAGTGCACAAGGCCCAGTGTTAACTACACATAGCATGCTGTCTTGCGTGAGTTATATATATAAAAGAGTGAATCTGTGTGCTGTCGTGCATGTGTTTGATGGAAATCATCTGGACAGGCTAATGCACACTAAATATTACCTTTGGACAGGTGCCCGCTGTTTTCCCTTCAGCTCTGAAGACACCTGTATTGACCCCTGAAAGCTCTTTTAATTATGTGATGGTGGAAATTTTTCATCAAGCCTCGAGATTTGAGTTTTGAAGGGAAATGGCAGGGGCAAGATGGATGGCAGGAGGAAATGTATCTCACGATTAGGCTTCAGGTGTCCATTGTACACCCATAAATCATTTACATTTAGTCATTCAGCAGACACTCTTATCCAAAGCGACTTACAAATGAGGAACATCACGAGCAATTTATCATAAGAGCCAAACGCCACATTTCAAGAATCAACTAGAGCAAAAGTAAAACTGCCGAAATGTGCCAGAGAAAAGAGAAAGTGTAAATTTTGCCTTTCATTTGTGATTTCCTTTGTAATGCTTATATAAATCATGCATGTTTCCACACTTTCACCTACAAATCTTTAGACCAGTGTTGGGCTACGTTTCAAGTTATGTTATGTATTCAAATGAACTGAACTGAATTGAATTTGCCCGGTGGCCAGTGAATTGAAAAAAAAAAAAAAATGTACTGGCCACAAATAGTCTTTAGGAGGCTTGAAACTATATTTTATATTATTTCCTTGTATTCTACCATTCAAAAGTTTGGTTAAAAACTATAATTTTCTGAAATATTATTACAGTTTAAATGAACTGTTGGTGTTCAGCATTTCAAATTACTATCAAATGCAGTTGTGTAAATATTGTAATATAAATGTCTTAACTGTCACTTTTGATCAATTTAATGCATTCTTAAAAAAAAAAAAAAAAAAAAAAAAAAAAAACCTTACTGATCTTAAACCTTTTTAATGATAGTGTCCAGTGTTGGGGGTAATGCATTACCTAACCCTATCAGATTACTTTTTCAAGTAACAAGTAAAGTAATGCATTACTTTTAAATTCACAAGAAAATATCTGAGTTACTTTTTCAAATAAGTAACGCCAGTTACTTTGTTTCCCATGTCTTGACTGGCAGCTCTCGTGTTGCCATGTTTAGAGAAATCAGGAGTAAGTGCAGAGGTGTTGTGTATGCTGTGTGAACATAATGCTTACTGTAGTTCTAGACTAAATGTCAACATGCATTTACTCATCTCACTCGCAAAAAAACACATTCAGTATTCCTCAAAATGAATAAAACTGTGAAATGCAAATTCAGAATGTGACGCAAACTTGCAATAAATAAATTTTTATTTATTATATTATATATTATTAAATATCCTTTATGTATTTAATCCCATTTTATTAAACAGTGTCTTTTTTTTTGACATTGTATTTTCTGATTAAATTATATTGTTCAATAATTACTTTAGATAAGCAAGATAATTTATGCATCCTCTACTGTACAGACGTGAATTTACATTTCCTTCAGACTGAGGCTTATTCATTTCACTTTTGGCGTAAAAGGGCTTTTACATTTGCCAGAAATAGAACTTTTGTATTATTAAGAACAAACAAGCAAGCCCAGCCCAGATGAGAAAAAGTAACATAAAAGTAACGTAATGCATTACTTTCTAACTAAGTAACGCAATTACACTTTTAAAAATAAAGGTGCTTCATGATGCCATAGAAGAACCTTTTTGTCTAAATGATTCCATAAAGAACCGTTAAAATTTGAAGAACCTTTCTGTTCTGAAGGTTCTTCAGATTATAAAAGGTAAGAAAGAACCTTTGACTGAATGGTTCTTTGTTCAACCAAAAATGGTCCTTCTGCGGCATTGCTGTGAAGAACCTTTTAAGAACCTTTATTTTTAAGAGTTTAGTTACTTTTTCAGGGAGTAACGCAATACTGTAATGCATTACTTTTAAAAGTAACTTTCCCCAACACTGATAGTGTCACATTTTGGTAATTGTTTTCTAATTTTGTCTTTAAAATTTGTAAGCAAACAAAGCATAAAACTTTCCCCAACACTGATAGTGTCACATTTTGGTTTTTTTTTTTACTTATCTGTTCATTCACTTACCTGTTTAGTACGACTATTGTTTCCTCTTTTTTCTAATTTTGTCTTTAAAATTTGTAAGCAAACAAAGCATAAATGATGCATGAGAGATTGCTTGTGGTTTTTTTATTTTATTGTAACAAACACAGTCTCTTTTTTTCATAAGGTAGCCATGTAGGACAGTCCAGTCACTGAATCTAACACCAAATCAGCAATCTGCAAGTTCCCATTACTGAAGCTACTGTATGTACTCTATTTTAGGAGTAACACAATAATGTAACCCGCTAAACTTTTGAATGTAATGCTCCTGTCATTTCCTTCGACCTCTACTATTGTTCTTTTCTCAAGCTAGAAAATGCAAGAGCCGCTGAAAGACTGTATAGCGTAAATTCTTCTGGTGTCATATGTTCCCTTGGGTTTACGATTCTCACTCTAGATACCTGTGAAGAGAAATCATCACTAACATCAAACCAGAGGAAGAAGAAAGAAAGAGACAAAAACAGCATCCTGCCCTAAAACAGGATAAATGTCTCCCAGAATTCCCATTTTCCCTCCTGGCCTCACAACAATTGGCCATGGTTTGATAAATGACAAGCCTACAGGACCAATGACAGTTTTGTTGCTCAGGGATATTTTTATACCCAGTAGGGTTTTTAATGATAGATGGCCTCTGGTATGAAAGGCCTGCCTCCTTTTTTTCCCTTTTGTCCTATTTGTTCTGTCACAATCTATAATTAGCTAATGTGATGGCAAATAACCAAAACCTTGCTTCTGTCTCAATCTCTTTCAGTTCTAATAATTTTTTGATGTCTAATTTTAGTGAAAAAACAAACCACATGCTTTGAATAGGTTTTTTTTTTTTTTTCATTGCAGTACCAGGAACGAAGAATCTCAAATGAGTTTTATTTATTATCTCGGTTGTTTCTCCTAGACAGCATTGAGATTAGATGGAGTGATATTCAATAGAGAGATGCTTCTCAGATGTTTCACGTGATTTTCACAACAATGTCTCAATCTGTGGTCAGATTTGCAAAGATACAAAGTTCTGTATTAAGAAATCTCAATATGAACAATATGAACTTTCAAGACCAAAAGAAACATCTTTAAAACGTATCTTAAAATCTCTTGAGACACGAAAAAGAGGAACCTCTGAGCATTAAAGTGATATTTTGGTCTGTTGTTTTCAGTTGTCCATACCAGAGTTTCTCAGCTGAAGTTTTTATTGTGTTGGTGTCTGTGACCTCATCATTAGTAGATGATCCCTGGCACATCCAACACACAGCAGCCAGCGAAAAATTAGTGCTTTGTTGATGTTTACACCACGGAGTGCATCTGTGGACATTAATAAAGGGCACACATGTGTGTATGTGTGTGGGGGAGGCAGAGAGGCTATTAAAGAGATGTGTGAAGAGTGTGTGTGCAGGCATGTCTGGATCAATATCACTACACACCATGTTTTTAGCCCTTGTCAGTTTCATGATGCAGCATGTCCAATGAAGTGTAAGGTTCCAGTTGAACCATTGTATCATGAGTATGTGTGTGTGTCCTAAAGTGCTGTAAACCCCAGGCTCGTGATGCTCTCCATGCCACCACTGAAGCAGAACAGAGCACTGGGCGATGTTCCAGTTGTAGGTCATTATCCCCTATGCCATACACCCTGATTCCTGCCAAGTGTACTTCCTTTTCACTGACTAATACACTCTTCTAAGTAATCATGATGCCACCCTTTAGGCAAGAGCATTTTTCTTTCCCTTTGTTTTCTGGCTCTTATTTATACTTTTATGCACTAAATGAATAATAGCTTGGCTTGTCCATCTCTGCAACAGACTATAGGTCAACTTTCTTTTTACCTTTGATAATGTATACATATCAAAGGATTTGGTTTTTTAAAATAAAAAAAGGAAAGAAATTTAAATTGAATTAATGCTGAACTGATTGGAGCTGAATAATGACACTATTGTGTTTCTACAGCTGCTTTATAGCAGAATTATGGATTGCCTCATTTTTAAATTTGCCTAATTGACTCTTTTCTGTGAAGCTGCAGTGAAACAATATCTAAAAGCATATTATATAAAGCACTATAAAAAAATTAAGTTGACTACATTTATTTTTGTTTGACTAAATTATTATTTTTGACGTTTTTGTTTAATGTTATTTGTTGACTTTTATTAAATTAGATTATTTTTATTTAATATTTTTTATTATTTATTTACATTATTAGATTATTTTTATTTAATATTTTTTATTATTTATTTACATTTATTTCAAAATTTATTTTAATTTGAATAAGTTCTTAAATTAAAATATTAAATAAATTAAAATTCAATAAATTAATAACAGGTTAAATAAACCCCTGAAATTGTTAAAAAAAATAAAATAAAAAAAAATGTCTGCAGTAATATTTTTACTTGGTTGATGTTGATTATGCTTCTTTAATTTTTATTGTACAACTGTTTCTGTAAACACACTTTCCTTTTATTTCTACAAACTGACTGACCAGTCAAAATGGTCACAGGATACTGTCAGAGACAACATTAAGGTGTAAATGACTTGGAATATTCCTTAGAAAGAAGGAAAATTCCTTATCCAGACATGTACTTGGGCTTTTTCTATAATTCCTCTCTCTCTTTTCTTCAATATTTCCTTGTCTTTTGTCATTCTCTGTGATCTTCCTCCTGCATTTCTTCCCGCTGCTCTGACGCCCTTCAGAATGTTCCCCAGGAAACCCCTGTGGAGTTACATCGGACACGTCTAATTTCCAACTTTACGAGTGCAGCTTCTGTTTTCATTTTGACCCAGGGTGGATCCATCCTGATTGTTATCTGTGAACGTCTTGTCTGTCGCTGGGATTTGAGTGTCTCAGCTTGGCTTTCAGCAGCCATCCCTGTGTGAAAGCATACGGACAACCTCAAATAACCGGCTTACAAAATCGCTCGTGGCTCGCTCTCAAGGGCCCAGGAATGCACTTCCCTCTGTGAGTTTGAAGAGTTCAGCGGGAAATATTTTATAGCACCAGCACAGGCGAAAGTGTCCAATTGCTCTCAAGGGAGCAGTAACAGGAACTACTTAAGCAGCTACGGACTTCTGCCCACCATAACAGTTACAGAAGCCAAGATATCTCTACCAAACACTAGCAGGACAAATCTCTGTAGGTGTCAAGATGTGTTAGAGCAGTGATTGGGGTGGATGATATAAGCAAACATGTATATGACAATTTAGCTTGATGACAATGTCTATCTATCTTTCTGTCTGTCTGTTGGTAGTTTGTTTGTTCTTTGTTTTTTTTTTGTGTATATTGTGTTTTTTTTATATATATGTGTCTCTATATATATGTGTATATATCTGTGTATATGTTTTTGTGTGTATATTTTTTTTGATTTTTCGGTCTATCCATCGATCTATCAATCTGTCTGTCTGTCTGTCAGTCGTTTGTTCGTTCGTTCTTTTGTTTGATTTTTCTGTCTATAATTCAATCATTCTACCTCTCTGTCTGTCGGTAGTTTGTTCGTTCATTCGATTTTTCTATCTGTCTGTCTGTCTGTCTGTCTGTCTGTCTGTCTGTCTGTCAGACTCACAGACTATCTATCTATCTATCTATCTATCTATCTATCTATCTATCTATCTATCTATCGTTCTTTCGTTCTATCGCTCTATCGCTCTATCTATCGTTCTATCTATCTATCTATCTATCTATCTATCTATCTATCTATCTATCTATCGTTCTATCGTTCTATCTATCTATATATATATATTTATATTTATAATTTTATCTATTTATCTATCTATCGTTCTATCTGTCTATCGTTCTAGCTATCATTCATTCTATCGTTCGTTCTATCGTTCGTTCTATCGTTCTATTGTTCTATTTGTTATTCTTTTTATTTTTTTTTTATTTTTTTGTGTTTTTCTATATAGCCTTTCAGACTTTCAGAATAGCCAATGTTCAACATTTATTTGCTTTAAATTTATCTTATTATAACTAGATACAGTATAACAAATTTATTAAAAAATGAAATATATATATATATATAAATATAAATATTTAATAATTAAAAGTTATTTACTTTATTTGCACAGTCAGGAAAGTTTTGCTAGTAGGAAAGCTTTGTAGCAACTGTAACTAAGGGGGCGGAACCTCGCAGAGGTTATTACTATAATATTGCAATGGTGGGTTTTGGTCAGTTATTTTAAAAGTCACTTTCTACCAATATTACGATTGCTAGCAATTTACAGTATTTTTTATCGCCCACTCCTAAATATGCTCTCCTTTTGTGGTGCTCCAGCTTTGTCGTAGTATGCATGGAACTCAAGGACACTTGGTCCATGCACGGGAAAGACTGCTCTCAGCAAAAAGAGAAGTGATACTAGATTTATGGCTGTGTGACAAGGTGCAATAAGCATCAAGTTCACCTCGTCGCAAGCTGCCAGCAGGGCGCCGCTGTCGTGCCCCTCTTCTCGGCCACCTGTTCCTGTCATGAACCTGGACGTGGGCCGGCAATAGGTGGGCCAGGGCGACTGTGAATTTGGAGCAAGCAGGGCTTCTGTCCCAACACAACTCTTAATTTGACACAACTCTGTTCACCTAGAGCTAAATTTACTTGTTACTTGAGGGTAAATGTAGCTTGAGTTTAAATTGGCTTTCTCAGCTTCAGAAAATACTGACAAAATTGCACCATTTTTAGACAGTTCCTTTATCATTTTAGATGGTTCCACTTTCATACACATATCTGCAGTCTGTCAATTGAGATTCATTGTTGCGCATTCTGTCATCCGGACTGTTTTGCAGAAAATATGAATCTTTTCCAGACATGGAGATGTGTATCTGTTTAAAACGTATTTTTAGATGTTATTGGACTCTTTTGCATCTCCCTTTATCTTTCTCCCTGTTGTATTTCTTCTTCCTCTCCCTTGTTAGGCTAGCTATGATCTCCCCAGGCAATTTGAAAGCCTTTGGATCTTTTCAGTCCTTTCCTTTTAGATGCTAATAATAAATAGCCAGAATACGATCAATTTGAGACAACCTGAATCTAATTCAACTGCTTGGCCACTGAGGGAGACTTTACTGGGAACTGATAAAAGGCCATTCTTTCTTCCAAAATGAACACACACACAAAAATAGGAATAAGAAGTCGAAGAATCCTTTTTCCTTTTAAACTCCGTTCTGAAATGCAGATTTCAGAATTTCAAATAACCATAATTCAAATGCCAAGATGCCCAGTTTCAGAAAGCAGCAATCAAAAGAATGTCAAAATAAACATAACAAATTGGACCAGGATTCTTGAAATCTGCATGCCCAGCGGCCACAGAAATTATCTTGAAATACTTAAAAATGTTTAAATGTCATGGCACAAACCAAGTTTAATTTGTTATAAAAAAGACAGCTTAAGCAGTTAAAATCAAGTTTCTCAAACACTATTGGAACATGTTCATAGTTTGTGATTTAATTGTTTTTTATTGTATTTGTTATTTAATATATTGTTTTAAAATGTTATCTTATAACCAGTTATTAAAATTGAATGACTTTTTTGCCACTTGTTTAGATATGTTTTATAATTTTTTTATTTTTTTTTAAATGCATTTACTTAAATTTTTAAATGTGGCTTATAGGGATAGTTCACCTCAAATTAAAAGTTCTGTCTTCATTTACATTATCTATCATATACCATATCACTTCATATACCATATCTATATTTCTTCTGCAAAGCACACAATAAAAGAAGATACTTTTTTCCCCATTCAGTGAAAGTCAATGGGGTCAAATGGTATTTGGATATTAACATTCCTCCACCAAAGAAAGAAACTCGGAAAACATGAGGGTGAATAAATGATGACCGAGTTAGAATTTTTATGTGAACTATCCGTTTAAGAATCTAATTACTTCTAAATACTGCCACTATATAGAATGTTTGCAAAACACATCCTTATTGTGTAATATTAATAAGCTGTCTGTTCTGTTTAAAAGCAATTGGCGGGCTCCCTATTTGCATATGCATTTACCCTTGATTTAAATAGTCCCTGTATCAACATCAGTTCTCCTGTAGCCAATCATCAAATGGAAGTCTAGTGAAGCAGAAAGCGTGAGCTGGAATCCTTAACCACAGATGAAGTTGTATCTATTGGATTTGCCGTTGGCCGATTCACTGATTTGCATTAAGGTGCCCAAGCATGGCGTCTTCACTCTGATAATGACACTCCAATTATTGATTTTCCACTTATCGGATTACCACAGTCTCGAGGGTTTAAGACAAGGCCCACCAAGGGCCCGTGAGAAAAGGGCATCGGAAGTAAAGGCTGGCGTGATTTCAAAAAGCCATGACGAATTGCGGCACACAGCCGGTGGGTCTTGTTGACTCTACGCCAATCACATATCATTTGGCGCGACAAGTAGTGCGAGGCGGTTTCTGCTCGGGTTGAAATGGAAAATGGGCGTGCATGTGTGAGAAGTAATAACGAGGGCTTCAGAGAGGAGGAGAGGACACGGATAGCACCATATCATGAAGGTCCATTACACATCCAGGGCAGCAAACATATGGGGCCCGGCTGAAGTAGCCAACTGTCTCCCATCCTGTCTCTCTGCCATAAAAGCATCCATTCCATTCCTTTTACACTCACTTTCACATATATACCCTCTATGAGGTGAGGAGGGATTTGGGGAATTTACTGTGCTTAAATGTGTCAAATGGGCCACAGCACAGATCCACTGTACTCTCGAGACCTATGGAGAGTATGTATGTGTTTATAAGGGGACGGTCCATCTGCAGCCTGTCATTGGGGGGAGGGAATCAGGCGTGCATTTTCTCTCGCTCGCAGCTGCTCCAAACAAAATGATTGCAGCTGACACATCACCATTTCCTCTGAAACAGGGCCATACAGTGCACTTCTCATATGAAAAGGCAAACTGTTTTTATTTATTTCTTTATTTTTATGTAAATTAATGATCCAGATGCATGTGTTGTTTACTCTGATGTTTGGGTTAATGGCAAAGGGAGCTAATATTATAATATTTTTGTCTTTATTTTAACATACTTAAAGTATTTAAACCAAATTTGTCAAAGTTTTTGTTAAAAAAAAAAAAATTTAAATATTTATTTCACATGCTTAAAAATAACCACTATAAAAATACAGTAAAATGCATTTTATATATATATATATATATATATATATATATATATATATATATATATATATATATATATATATATATATATATATATATATAGCTTTTATTAGTTTTACTGTTGTTTGGCTATTATTAATAGTTACCTTTTCAGATCATTCTTCAACAAGTCCTCTGTACACGTTGCAGATTGTCACGCTGATTTAACCAAGTTGCTACAAATTGACTCATTTTGTGTTTCACAAGTCATTTCAGCTTTGTTTAGATTTGGATGTGACCGAAAGTGTGATGTCCGAGTGGCTGAGTTGTTTACTTAGTAATTAGTCTGTCCACTTCCACCATTTGAACCCTCTCAGGTCATTTGCGGATCAGTTGTGAACATGATAAGTGGGAATTATCTCATTCACTGGGTAATCGGCCAATTTTGTCCTATCATGTGACTTTTTGACTGTATTTTGCTAATGTCCCCCCTCACATTCACACTAAAGGACCTCAATTAAGAACACAGTGAGCTCAAGAGAGACAAAAGCTGTTGGAAGGTGTCAGTTAAGAAATTGATCTCATATTTCAGTGTATACACAGCTGTTTAAAACTTTGTGGTTGGTGTGTTTTATGAAGTCTCATGCTTTGTTCAAGGCTTTATTTATCATATCAAAATAATTGTAAAACAGTAATACTATAAAATATCATCACAATTTAATATAACTGTTTTCTATTTTAATATATTTTAACATGTAATTTATCCTGTGATTCAGAGCTGAATGTTATTATTCCAGCAGTTATTATTCTAGTCTTTAGTGTCACATGATCCTTCAGAAATCATACTACAGTAATATGTTGCCATGCCGCTTAAGAAACATTTTTATCAATGTTGAAAACAGTTGTAATATTTTTGTGGTAACAGTAATAGTTTTTTTTTTTTTCCTCCAGGATTCTTTGATGAATAGAATGTTCATAATAGCAACATTTATTTGATAGAAGTGTAATAGAAGATTAATAGAATATAGAATAGAATTTTAAACGTCTTTACTGTCACAACCTTTATTGATCAATTTAATGCAGCATTGCTGAATAAAAGCATTTATCATACTGACCCCCAATTTTTGAATGGTAGTAAAAAAAAAAAAAGTTATATATATAACTTTTTATATATAAATATATGTATTTATTTATTTTTTAATTTTTTATTTGTGTCGTCTGAATATTTTAGCACAAGCTCAAAGCATTCTGGCCTCCAATATATGCTTCCACACCTATTGAAGCGCTTTCCTCGCTTCCTTTTTATTCCTCCCTGTGTTTTTCCTCTCAGCGCATTAGCTTTTCCACGGTACGTTGCAGATTACCGCCCTTGTTAGGCTCAGTGGTAAATAAGTGCTTTATTGTTCCCAGGTTAAAACTGGCAGGCAGAATTGAGGAATGCCGTGACTTTATCAGACCGAGCAGCAGAGGGCCCAAAGTACAGGGACCTGCCATAATTGCATATTAAAGTGACAACTAGAAGAGTTTTTGCTATTTGTCATGTGGCGGATCATATTATGATGGTGGGAATGTGACATTTAGTGCAAAGAGCTCCCAGTGGAAATACTCAGAGGGAATAATGACTTTCACCGGCAAGTCCTCTCGGTACTTTGCAGCCACATGCAGAAGAATCCTCTCCAAGAAAATGAGTTGAAATTGCTGCACAAGGGCCAGGCGTCTCTGAGATTGATGTGAATTGCATGGCATTCTAAAACTGCTTCTCAGATGTTTGAACTGATAAATCTTCCAATCAAGGGCGTTTAGACATAAATGAATTCGTATAACATCTCCTCATATTAACGCAGGGGTGACAGCTGTCAACCAAGCAGCACTGAAGCGATACCTTATCGGGTTGCCTCGTGTGGCCCCTATGAAGATGTTTTGCAGACTGTTGCGCTGTCCTAGAAAAACAGTAATGGATCTGTCTCGACGTTGGTCTTGAAAACCACGTACTGGTTATTGGTTGATGTGAACAGCATTAAATCACCAGTAGTGTAGCTGTGATTCTGTGAGGACTCTTATTTTGTTGACGGCACGTTTGCTGATAGCTGAGAACGTCTCTCATATTGCTATCGATTTTAGTAAAGGAGATCGCCAAGTGCTGCGTTTTACTCCAGAAGCTATTTTCGTTCTGCAGTAAGTATTGAGAGAAACCTTCATAGCCATTGATTTGTGTTTATCTGCGCCCACAGTTGCAGGAAAAGGAATTATCATCCAAATAGTGTTGCCCTTGAGAATGCACATAACAAGTTGTGCATCATGCTCAGGTATTTCTCAGAATATTCAGAAAATGACTTTTAATAATATTTTGATTCATCCCAGAACTCATTAATACATGAAATGTAAGTGCCTCCAATGCATTGGGACTCCAGGAGGTAATTGAAATCTGGTAATATCACTGAAGCAATTTGGAGGCTACGTGTTTTTAATCTGTTTTCCAGCAAGAGCTGCAGCAGCATCACATTCTTCATCCGTAAAAATTATTTTCTGTTTCAAAATCTCATGCAAAGTCCCACCGCAAGATTATGCCAATCACAGGCGTGTTTGTAGTGTTGTCATGCTTATGCGGGCCGATTTGTCAAGAATGTGTTGTGCATCCAGCAGTCCACTTGGAATAAAACCTGTTGAATTATTTATCATAGAACCATTACATCCGATTTCACATTAGCTGAGCTTAAGACAGTGTAATCTACTGAAGCGGCCGATGGTGTGATTGAGGACACTCGTATTGACCGTGGTGATAGGGCTGATTGCCTGCTTGTAGGTTCGCTCTAAATTACCTCTCGGTTCAAAGGCTTCGCTTTGCCCGAACATATATATTGGCAATCATCAACGGTAGGGAATATATAGATGTCTGCTCGGAATACCTGATGGAAAATGCACATGGGCCAAGAGGGTTGAATATGAAATGCAATCAGGCGAGTTCACTACCAGCCCGCTGTTTAGGGGGCCTTCGCTAGATTGGATCAGTGTGCGGAATTGATTGGCCTCATCCCAGGGCTCAAGGTTGTGTTGATTGATAGATGCGATGCGCTCGGGTCTTGTGGTCATGTCTTAGATAATACTTGTGATGAATGGGGTGCTATGGCAATGGCTTCCTCTGCCCACCTGGCAAGTTATGCATGGTGATTTAGCACAGCCAGGCAGAAAGGTGTCGGGAAAAATTGGGACTGATTTTGACCTACGTATGTGATGTTTTAACCTAGCCCTTAACATATGCACACCGCTTGATGTAAGTACGCCATCTGGATCCAAAAAGCCTAGTTCCGCATTGGCGGGCTTTCAGAAGTTCTGATGAAATAACATTTTTGCAAGCAACGTATATTATAGTAGATGGATATACTGCAGTTTTTGCATGTCACAGCTTAGAATAGTCCCTAGTGAAGGGATCTGCATATGCACATGGCTTTAGAAATATTTCAAAGGTCTTTCAGTCACCAAATCATGAACAGACCAGGGCTATAATTGCTGTAAAAACACTATTGAATAGCCAGAGTTTTGACTGATAACCTGGCTTTCACCTTTTACCTGACATGAATGAGTTGAACTCTTTTGTGAGATTTTTTTTTAAAGAACTTGGAATGAATTACTATAATTTATCCAAAAAAAAAAAAAAAAAAGCCACCTTTGGGTCTTTAGCTTAAATAAATGCTTTTCCCTGAGGAAGGTGAATCATTGTCACATTTTTAAAGAAATATAATGATTTTTGTATTCTCTGAAGGCCTGCGCTCTTTCTTCATTCTAATGCAGTGCCGTTGTTGGTAGTGACTTGTACAAAACTACTGTACTCTTAAGGCTGTAAGATGGCATATTGTCTCATAAACTTGGAGTAAAATGGATGTAAAGCTGTCCGCAGAATCATTTTCATAAATAGTGCCTCAGCACTTACAGTTTCAGGGTGGTTTTATAGCAGGCAGTTACCCAGTTACTCGGTTATGTGATGTGTTCTGCTTACAAAGGCACAAAAGACCATGAACATGATTGTGTTGTGTAAAATGACAATGACAATAATAATGTAGCCTTCAGTGTGGGAAAAGATGTATACCATACATTAAAAAAGCGTTCTTTTAGGAGGTCTATGTTGAGTACTTTATTTTGGTTTATAACCATTGCCTGTGGAAATATTCTATTCTGGAACGTATTTTTTTATATTATATATTTTAATTTGAAAATGTATTATTTTTACTATAGTGAACTAATGTTTCTGTTTTTTTCATGAGGAATTCTATTCTATTCTATTCTATTCTATTCTATTCTATTCTATTCTGTTCTGTTCTGTTCTGTTCTGTTCTGTTCTATTCTATTCTATTCTATTCTATTCTATTATGTCCTGTTCTGTTCATTATTTCAATATGTTTCCATACCTTTTTTACTATACCAATTTCCATATGCTATGTTACTTCTAGGTTCCTTTATGATGGTAAATGCTTCGGGTCGTGCATCAGGGCAGAAGGCCCACCTGCTCCTGCCCACGCTAAAAGAGAACGACACCCACTGCATAGACTTCCACTACTCCTTGTCCAGCCGGGATGGGACGAGTCCTGGAACCCTCAATGTCTATATAAAAGTGGACGGTGGACCGCAGGGGAATCCCATCTGGAATGCCTCAGCACCCGTCACAGAAGGCTGGGTGAAGGCTGAACTCGCCATCAGCACCTTTTGGCCCAACTCCTATCAGGTAAGAATGTCAATAACAATGCCAAAGTCATGGGTTTCAATACAGAGAATCTGCATACTGTAAGAAAATTTTCTGGTTTAAATACAAAAAAAATGTATTGACAGCACTTACAATAGAAGTCAATGGAGAAAATGATTCTCTTGATTACCAGGACACCCATGATCATTTATGTTGTTTTTAGCAGGATGAGCCAAATAGCAAACAAACGACTAGCAGCTAAAACAAGTACAATTAAAATGTTGTCCCCTTGGCCACCGAAATCGACTGAAGTTTATTTTCTGCCATATATTCGTGGTGAATAGCAGCAATTGAACTGCAGAGAGGGGCAGTAGATTGCTCTCTGCTCCTATTACCACTGCAATCACTGTCCCCTAATCTCACCCACAAATGGCCCTGGTGAATAAGCTTTCAGCTGTTAATTTTAGATCTGTCTTTTTGCTTATTACCTCTCACTCTCGCCCCCTCCTTCTTTTTCTCTTCTGATTCTTTAGACCCAGATCTCTCTCTATCTCTCTCTGTCTCTTACGCTCCTCTTCATTCTGTCTATAGATTCACCGGTCAATCTGTGCAGTGAAATAGCCTCATAAGATTAGCCGTGTAATTGAATTAACTAATGAGAAGAGCAAATATTTAGAATGTGCTGGGAATACTCAAATTCTCTCGGCAAACAGCAGACCAATATTTGCTAAAGGCAATATTTGCTGAGGGCATCTATTTGACCAGCAGGCAATATCAAAGCTTTTGTGTGTGTGTATGCGTGCGTGTATTTATGCTTGGTGTAAATGTCACAAAAACATGTGCAAGTGTTATTATTATTTTGCATATTGGTGTTTATTGCGTATTATAAATTTTAATTATTGTAATTTAGATTATATTGCAATTCCTTTTATAATTTAGGATTTACTTTTTTAAATAAAATAATTTTGGATTACTTACTGTATAATACAATATTACAATTTTAATAACACAATAACACCCCTCCCACCCCCACCCCCCCAAAAAAGAATATGAATATATATATATATTCATATTTTTTTGGGGGGGGGGTGGGGGTGGGAGGGGTGTTATTTTGATTTTGAATTAAGACCCTGGGTTATTTTCGAGATTCAAACTCTCTGCGTGCTTCTTCCCAGTTTGTGTTTTTTTTATCTTGCTGAGTTGAACTTAATAAATTACCTGTTAAATATCGAGAACTAATTTCTACTAGAAAATCTGTCCGTGGGATCATAAACTATACTGAAAAATATCCTGCTGTGAGTTTGATTAGAGCAAAGAATTTGCCATATAAGTGCCCAATTTTGCCAAAACGAATCTCTCAAGTTAATCTCAAGGCAATTAATTGACTTGTTTCCTGCCGTGATACATTTTAAATCGTAGGGTGCCACTTTCAACGTGACAGTGTTTAAAGGGTAAAGTTTTATGATATGCAAAAGGAAAAAAAGACAAATCTGTCTCTATTTGAACTTGTGATGGTGCATTTTAAAAAAGCAGTTCTTTTTCCCATGTCCTGACAGTTGTAGAGATCGTTTGAGTCAGCCATAATGTAGTGAATAATTGATAAATACAGCAGCATCCTTGAGTAGGGGCAAGGATGATAAAAATGACAATGTAAAGGGTTTGCTCATTCAAAATTGAAAATACTGTCATTAGTTGCTCAACCTCACGTCATTGCAAACCCGTGTAACTTTCTTATTGCAGTATATTCGCACTGCTCTTTCTAGGATTGAGAATTGAGAACTGAACAAAAAACAACACAAAGCTAAAGCCACTGAAAGCAATTTCTGGTTCTCTGGTTGTGGTTTGTGCAAACACACACCTTTAGTCTCTGTAGTCTCACCCTGAACAACATGCTGAAAATTGAGTCTGTTCGAGTAGATTGATTCTCTTGACTGGTTACAGTGAGGCCTTTTTGGGAAGCCAGGGACTCAAGTGTATCCTGTGTCCAGGTTTTGGCATTCTACTTCAAGTCCTTGGCAGCTTTGAGAGAGAGGGCATTGTTCAGACCACACATGTCCTCACCACATGGCATGTTCAGTATGCCATGCAAACCATGCCAGTCCCATATGTGTGTTCTCAGATTTGTGTTTACAGAGTTTCAGTGCAGATTATCAGATTATGTCATCTTGCTTTAAAAGTTTTCTTGTGCTATTTCTCTTTAAAATGAACGCAAGATGCATTGACATTCAAACATTTTTAAGTGTGTTTAGGGCCGCTGTAGGTGGTTTTACAGTTAAAGATTTCTCCTGTTGGCTTACCAATTTGAATATTTTCATGCTTGAAATCTCAGTTCAGACTTTAAGAAGCTGACTTGATTTAAACACTTGATTTCCTCTCCCCTCTTCTCTCGTTTAGGTTATTTTCGAGGCAGTATCTGTACAAGGGCATCCGGGGTTCATCGCAGTGGATGAGATACACGTTTTGGCCCACCCTTGCCGTGAGTACACACACACACACACACACACACACACACACACACACACACACACATACACACACACACAGCGCCTACTTACTTTCACAGTCTTGGCTACGCTGTAGGAGTTCAGTCTGTCAACTACTGTGAAAAGCACTTCATGTGGATCGAAGGTTGAACAGAGATGGAAAAGGCCAGCCAACAAGCAGGTCTGGGCTGAGGATGAGAGAGAGACAGATTGATTGCAGAGTTGAGTGCTCAGACCTCAGGCTCACATCATTCTTGTTGTGACGGGAGAACTTTAGCCTTTGACTTTCCAATGTCCAAGATATCTCTGTGTCACTAATGTAAAGCCAGCAGTGCCAATGAGGAAATGAGGTTAATTCATGTTTTAGAAGTCAACATGACCCCTGGACTTATTGTGCATGATTAATCATTGCACGTCATTCCAAAAAAGTTTGACTTCATAAGCATTTTATTCATTATCAAAATCCTTTTCACATAGACTTGTTTGGTTACAGAAGTAAAATAAGTTTTGAGTGACAAATCACATTAAAAAAGTGACCGTGTTCACTTAGATGACATTCCATCCTTTTCCAGTGTGACTAATTTTTTTTTTTTTTTCTTGAATTGTGTTATATCAACAGTTTTTAGGTGATAAGTGACAGCAAATGTAAAGTGTCCGTGTATGTAATCATTGCAGACACTTTTATTCAAAGTCATTCATCTTAACAGTTGGCATTGGTTATCTTTGCATAATGCATAGTTTTGCATTCAGTGTTTGATAAACAGCAAATAGTGTATATTGCACAGTACGTGGTAAGCTAGAATTCCATTCTATGCAACCAGAATTTTCAATAAAAATGTAATAAGAGCTGAGTTGAAGAAACACAAGCATAGACATTAGCTATAATATATATGGGTAATTTTAAGATTCCTTCATTAAATCTTATGATCATTAAGTCGCTTTCCACATTATAGCAGAGAAACAAAAAAAAAAAAAAGAAGTCTATATTCTCAGTGACTTTAATTGAAAAAGATTGATATTGCTTTTGAGCAGGAATGCATGCACAGATTATGAAGCTGGGAGAGAGAGTGGGTGGAGACTGCTGTACTGAGACACAAGAGTTCAGCTAGTGCACGAGTTACCCTTCTGACAAATGCACCTGTACATGCAAATGAGAGAATGTTTATTGGAAATAGTATTGAATACAAATGGGTGCTCCATTAATTTTCAGATGGTGATTCTAAATGTACGATCAGAAAAACAGACAGAAACCATGTTCACCATCTCAAAACAAATGTATAAAAACTGAAAGAAGCATTTGGACACTTGTGGAACACTTACAAAATCAGAATGTCATTTCATGAGATACTATTAATGACACTTGCTTTGATATTTTGCAAGGATGTTAGCACAATTACACTTCATTAGCTAAAAAATTCACAAAAAATATATTCACAAAAACATGTTCATAGCTAAAAATACGGCTTCTTTTTAAGTGTAGAAACACTTTTGGGCCACTGTATAGTTGACCACCAAAGTCTTTGGAGTATGTGCTTTATTTGATTTGCGTGGGTGATGTAAGATGTGTTTTGAAGGTGTATGTGTGTTTTTTGATAGGCAAGACACCACATTTTCTGCGGCTGCAGAATGTCGAGGTGAACGTGGGACAGAACGCCACCTTCCAGTGTATTGCTGGAGGCAAATGGTCACAACATGATAAACTCTGGCTACAGGTGAGTCACGCACAGAACCTCACACATATGCATTCACATATAATCTCACATAAACAGACTACAACATACATTTTTTATCATCATTATGTTTTGTGTGTGCTATTTCTTATTTTGTTAAACTATGTGCTGCCTCCTTTGGCCAGGAGCTGCTTGCAAAAGAGATTTTAAATCTCAAGAGTTTTTTTTCTAATCCTGGTTAAATAAAGCAAAAATACCTATAGAAACATTCAGTGACATATTAAACCTGGTTTGATTATGCACTGAAAAAAAAAATACTTTGGACCCATTTTGTTACAGCAAAAAAGTACTTGTATTATATTTATGGTTTGTTTCAAATTTTATTTCTTTTCTCAAAGACAAAAACAATCCTACAAAGATGATTTATTATAAAGACCATTTTCTATATATATTGGCTTTTTACAACTTAATTTAGCAATAACATTAAGTATATATTTTTACTTAAACTAAAGTAAAAGTCTGTGTTTAAATTTAGTTTACTTACATCAAATAAAGACAACTTTGAAAAACCTTAATTTTTAAAATGTGCATTAGATTTAACTGAATAACTGAACTAAACAAGTTCAAACCAGAAGCCAATCTTTTCATTTAGACCAGTATAAGATTTTAAATAAATGACAGTCATTTTAGTTTTTTTAGTGTACTTGCTCATAATGTTGATTTTATCCCTGAGCATCTCTATTATGTATGTGCGTGTAACGTTCACTTCATTTGCACTGGGAGGTTTTGAACCGTAGTTCCGAGACACATCGCTTGAGGAAACGTAATAACTTGTTGGAGATTTTTGTCAGCAGGATTTCTAAGCCAGTGTCTGTGTCCATGAAGTCTTGGATAAAATTACTTTTTCCCTTGGCTGGAGACTATAAGCCTCCATCTATCCTGTGCTACAGCTCTGAGACATGAAAACATAACACCAGTTCTCATTGTGCACAGTGTTTTTTAAGAGCTTGTGCCTGTGTCTTGACGTATCACTATGGTCCACCCTGTAAAACATATTATGTGTGCTTATTGTCAGTTGCAAGAATGATTATTTTTCTGTTTTTCAGCAATGGAATGGTAAAGACACATCTCTCATGGTAACCCGAGTGGTGAACCATCGGCGCTTCTCCGCCACCGTTAGCGTAACGGACACGTCACAGCGCAGCACCAGCCGTTACCGCTGCGTCATTCGTTCTGATGGAGGATCTGGAGTGTCCAACTACGCTGAACTCAGCGTCAAAGGTGCGTATAGATACCTGAAAGCACTGATGCCACTGGTTTCAAAGGAACTAAAATGTGAATGCTAATTTGTAATGATGATCTAATTGCTTTTGGGCCTGTACATGTACATTTGATAAGTTCTTCAGTAGCCAAAAACTGTTGTCATCAGTCTGGCTGATACGTGGCGATTTAAAGAGTTCATTACAACCTATTCAATTCTATTGGATGATAGACAGTATCTATGACAACAGCTATCCTCTACATGTTGATCAGCCAATCACAGCAAAGAAAAAGGAAGTGCTGTTGGCTTTTATTTTTGGTTGTTTGCCTATATTCAAAACATACTGTTAAATATGAAGATGTAAATAATAACAGTAACAAAAATGTATAATAATGTTTTGATATCTATATTTCATAATAATGTTATATTTATTTTTCTATTAATATTACATTGAAATGAAATGTTTTATATTCATATTTGCATAATATAAGTATAATACAGTTAAATAATGGAAATAGTGATTTTGTAAGAATGAGTCAAGCTTTTTTAATTTTTTTAACAATGTATATTTTCATTGTCTACTGCCTGAAACACATATCACCCACATATAAATATATTTACTTTAATTTTATGCAAATTGCTGTAGTTCATGTTTCATAAATGTGGCCCAGTGTTCAGGGAAATTGGCTTTCAAATGCTGGCATGCACATTGAGAGATGCTCGCCAAAACACACACAAAGCAAACCCACAGCCCAAAATACAGCACTTATAACCCGCATCAGCCGTCAGCAGCAGGATTCCTCTTGAATTGTTACCCACAGAGTGTTCATTATTTCAGCTAGCATTGGTAGCAACTTGTACAGAAGCCTTAATTCTTCTCTGTTTCTTAAGATAATGGGGTAGTGCCTCAGCTTCGCTACAGAGACATTGTCCCACTTAAGCAGACATAACAAAAAGCTTTGGTCCCTTTCTGCAAGGCTTGTTAGCATGTGGTCACTGGACTTGAGAGATGCTAGCATCTGTTTGGCTGTAGCTGTGCCGCATGTGACTTAGCATGGCCAAAAACACCTTTAGTGGTGCTCTTTACCCCTGATAAGCTTTGTCTGGGATTCAAGCTTGTCTGCCCATATGGCACTTGGAAGTAAAAAAGGAGAAATTACTAAAATCCAACAGTTTTTCAATGCTGCTTTTGGAACAAAGACACGATGAAATCCTATAATCACTACAGAGACATCAGTAATTGTCCTTAGTCTTTATTAGGAGCTGCTATTATTCATTTCAGATAGCAATAGATTAGGTAAAATGGCTTTTTACAAAGTAATCTTTTGGCCAATAATTCAACATCCCCTCTTTATTTCTATGTAGAGTGCATTTGTAGCTCAAGATCTGTTCAGTTTGAATTTAGGCTGATATGCAATATATCAAAGTATTTTCAAAGTTTCAATGTCAAATTAGGTATATGTGAGTGCTAACTGTGTTAAATTAACATTTCGATGCTGTTAAGCATGTTTAATCAATCTCATTCATTAGAAATATGCTTAAATTAGGCTATCCGTTCAATAATCTGTGAACCTAAACAGAGATTTTGCAAAGCCATGCGTAAAAATCCATCCATATGGTATTGTATGTATTAGTGTCTATTCAAATGTAAAAATGTATGAATATCTATGAATAAAAATGAGATGATGGTAAGAAATAATTTTTAAGGTAGACTGGGCAATAATGTAATTGACTAATAATTTAAGGTGAAGTGTGTAATTGCTGTGCCACTAGTGAAATTGCAGAAATAATTTATATTTTTAAATAGGTTTCCAAACATTTCTAGCACCCCTTCTGCCATCGTTAGACCAAACTAATTGTCCCATCTAGCACCATTGGTTCAAAAAGATATATTAGACTTGCGTGCAGTTGTCTGTGAAGATTAAATTCTGAGTCAAAGAATCATTCGAACAGAACAGTAAAAGTAAGTTTAAGGCCTGACATTACAGTTGGAACCACTCGAGTTCCCAGGTGTACCCAGCATGACAGCAGATCTAAAGCTTCTCTTTGCAGATGATTTAGCATTGCTGTCACTGCTAGAGTGAGCACTGCGGGACAGTTTCAAGTCCTGTATTTGCTCTGCAAGACCTGGTTGTCCCAGTATCATTTGCGGAAAAAAGAAAAATGATAGAAACTTTAGAACCACAGAACAAAACTTCACCGTACTGTTGTCAAAAGTATCAACTGCGATACCATTCGGTACTGAAATTTTAAAAACGTCCATTGCCCGCTAAGATCTGAGCGCTGTTGAGCAGATTCTTAAACCATGCTGATTGGTCATTGTGTTCACACGCTCACAGATACGACTATGATTGTCTTCAACGATCATCTCTTCACGCTCTTCACTGGGCGCTCACACAGAAACACAATGGAGCGTTTGAAATTTCAGCACCGAATGGTATCGCGGTCGATACTTTTGACAACACTACTTCACAGACATCATTTGATTGTTTATTAGTGCCTTAAATAGTTTGATTTACTGTTCATAACTTAACTCTGTGTGTGTGTTTGAAAGAAAAATAGTTTTATTTAGCCAGGATGCAGTAAATTGATTAAAAGTGGCAGTAAATGCATTTATAATATTAGAAAAGAAATGCTGTTCTTTTGAACTTTCTATTCATCATTGAATCCTGAAAAACACTGTTTGACAGTTTCCACAAAAATATTGAGCAGCGCGACTGTTTTCAACACTGATAATAATCAGAAATGTTTCTTGAACAGCAAATCAGCATATTAGAATCATTTCTAAAGGATTGTGTGACACTGAAGACTGGAGTATTGATGGTGAAAATTCAGCTTTGCATCACAGGAATAAATTATATTATAAAATCTATTCAAATAGATAACAGCTATTTCAAATTTATGTAATATTTCACAATATTTTAATCAAATATGTGCAGCCTTTGTGAGCAATAAGAGTCTTACTTATCCCAAATGTTTTAATAGTTGCGTTTAATTGGTTATAAATTTAATGATATGGATTTCAAGTGCAAATGGATATATTCTCTTCTATCATTGTCATCTTATGAAGCTATATTCACAAAGCACAGGAGAGTTATATCTTGAGAATATGCACTGCAAGTAAGTTCATCATTATCCTGTGATACAATATGAGGCATGCAGGTACTCTATTGTCAAGGATGTTATCTGTCTTTATAAGCGGTGATTTATTCTTTTTTTGCTTGAATTCCAATTTTTTTTATTATCTTTTTTTTTTTTTTTAATGATGTGGTGGGATGTTGATGTGTCCCCTTAATCATGATAAAATGGAGAAGTTAAACTGGCTTTTTATGAAATTCAAATTCCGTGTCACCCCTTTTTACACTTAAATTGTCTTTGTAGCACACAATTTTTAAAGTGTGAATTTAGACTGAAAAGTACATCAAATTTCCAATGTTAAACCTACACAGAGGATTTTGTATTTTTTGAAGTCATGTATAAAAAGGATTTGTCTATTTGTTGATATGGTATGTATCCATAGTGTAAATGGTTTTGTTTGACACCAAGTCAAACTTTAGTGTCTGAAACCCCATTAACCATGGTAAAATCATTTTAACTTCTCATGGTTTATTATGAAATGGTTGCAACACATGATATAAGATGGCCATGTTCAATTAAATAACTATGATTATTTATTATATAAATCACAACAAACAGTTTTTCAAGTGATATAAACTGTAATTTATAACTGTAAACTGTAGATTGATTTAGAGTATAATCATCATCTGTGACTCATCCAACCAGATTTTCTTGTACAGTAATGACCCATCTTTGTAGTATTAGTATGCGTCTGATTAACATGCCAAATCTAGAAGCTAACAGAGGTGTCACATATAGTGGCAGCGTGATTGTGTTTCTGGAGCAGTGTGTTTGTGGCTGGCTCTGTCAGCGATCACTGCCATCTGGCTTTGCTGAACACGTCCTGGGAGGGGTGGTGCGCTCTGGGGCAATATCCCTCAGGCTGTGAGCGCCTCAGGTGCTCAGAGGGTCCAGTGTCATCCTGGGAATTCAGAGTGTGTGGATGCGTCTGCCTGCGTACAGTGTGTGTGATTAGGGAAGCCAACAGAGGGGTGATGTATAACATCATTTCCCTGAGGAAATAAATAGAGTGGAAGGCAATATGCCGCACAGCACAGGCATGCTAAATGAAATATGCATTAATTAATGCATGCGGTGCCAGGGATTCAGTCCAGGGGGAGGAGGTGGGGGCAGTGTGTATGGCATGAGTGGCATCATTCCAGCCAGACACTGACAATTAATAAAGAGAACTTGCTGGGGGTGTAACTTTTAATGGGAGCTGAACTGAAAAGGCCAAAAGTTTGCCCCGGTATAACTGAAGAAATGCAGACTAAGTGGACCTGCAGAGATATTATTTTCTTAATCAGTTTTTTGGCCTTAACATCCTTAATGCAAGATAAATTCACTGGAGAAGTAAAATTATGCTCAATTAAGTATATTTCACATACTCTATTGGCACTGTTTCTCATTTTTCTTGTTCTTACCCCATTAACAATTAAGAGATTTTCTTGTTTTAAGAATAAATGTCACTAAACTTCATTATTACTGTTGTTGTTGTTTTTCAAGCCTACTATTCAAAGGTTCAATTTCAAAGGTTTTAAATGTTTATGAAAGAAGTCTCTTATTCTCACCAAGGCTGCATTTATTTTACCTACAACACAGTAAAACAGTAATATTGTGAAATATTTAATAAATGTATTTTAAATTGTAATTTATTCCTGTGATGCAAATCTGAATATTTAGCATTAGTGTCAAGTGTTCCTTCAGAAATCATTTTAATTTGCTGATTTGCTGCTTTTTTTTTTTTTTTTTTTTTTTTGTGGAAACTTTGATTTTTTTTCAGGATCTTGTAATGTATCGAAAGTTCAAAAGAACAGCATTTTTGCTAACTTCTGAACTTTTCCTTGCTGAATAAAAATATCAATTTACTGACCCCAAACTTTTGAACTGTTGTGTATACATCAGAAAATATCTGAATATATGAAATAAATTGACAAATAGTTTTTGTTTTGTTTTAAGCCAAAATCTCACTAAAGTAAAGGTTTTTCCTTCATTTTCCCACAAAAATTGTCTTTACATACTAGGAATATTAGGAATATTGTGGATGAGTTGTATAACCAGTTAAGCAACAGAAAAAGAGGAATGGTGTGTAAATACGAGAAAGTGTGCTCAGTTTTGGGCAAGTGCCTGAACTGTAAGTACTGGCCATTGCATTCTCAATCCTCCATAAAGGTGTCAGCCACTGAATGTATGAGTGTGTTTGCAGGCTGAGGGAGCGCGGGGGAGTAACACACTGAGAGAGATTAAAACGGTGAGTTTTATAAATGGGGTGCTCACAGAGGGGTGCAGGGGTCATTAATAACCACTGGCTGATGGCATAGAGAGAAAGAGATAGAGAGATAGAGAGAAAGACAGACAGAGGTGCTAGTAATTGTGATGTGAAGGTACCTTCCTGCTGGTGACCATGGAGAAAGTCCCATTATTTGTCATTTTCTTCTCATGTCTCTTTTATTTGTGTTTGCTTTTGCTCTCTCAGGATTTCCTTTGTAAATATGTTTCCCCTATGCATGCCTTTATCTCTTTTTTTGATTGCTTTCTCAGCCACAGTAACATTTTATTGCTCACAGGTTGCTCTTTCATAGCTCAGGAGTTCACAATTATGTTTTATTGCAGTACTTGGAAGACAGTAGAGTAGATATTCCTCAAACAATCTGGTTAGTTTGTTCTAAACTCCTAACCTTAACTGTAAAACTTATGCAACTAATTGAGCCTGAATCTCTTGGAATTTTCACTATGTTTTAAACTTTAAGATACATTTTTGTTCTGGTAAATGTTATAGCCCCACTTCTTATGAGGTTTGAAAAGCTCCCATTGACTTCATTCATACTGTTGAATGAACATATTCATACTGTAGCTGTCAAATGTAACTGACACTCACGTCATTATGATATTAGTATACAGAATTGTAATTGGTCATATTTATAAAACCAGTTTGCATACCAAATTGTGATTGGCTTGATGATTTTTTTGCATAATGATGAGGTTTTCCTTTATATAGATCCAAAACCTGAAACCTAAACTTGCCTAAAAAAAATTACCACTATACAAGTATTGTTTTTACCTTTAGGAAATGCAAATCTTTGTCACCTTTATTTTAGGCATTTCTCCTAAAGTTAATTTAGACAAATAAAAATACACAAATTAGATGGTTTTTGAAGTACAGTAAGAGTGTAGAGGTATAAAGTAAATGTGAATAGTAGCTCAGATCATTTTGTGATTGAAGAATGTGATTAGAAATGTTTGTGTTCATACTGAGATCTATTTTGACTATTGATGGCAGACTTTGGTATCTTTGCCAATATGAACTCAGTTTGAAACTTTGTTGAGATCTCTTTTAAAATTCCACTGAAGAAACAGCTGATGATTACCAAGGTATTTTTTCTCTCGGGATGAAGAAGTAGACTTCTGAATTTGCTGTCTATTTAATCTCTTTTAGTCTATGAGCAACAATTGAGATGTCTTTTGTGATTTATCTTTCCTGTGGGCAGCACTTTCCTGTCATTACTCTTCGTTTCGGTCTCAGACACATCTGACGTACAATAATTTTCATCTGCCTGCATTATCATCTTTATTTCTTTTTTCCCCTCTTTCATTCCTGTTTTCTTTATCTCTACTTCAAGCCTATGTGGTGTCAAAGCTCTCCCGGTTTTCATATTTAATGTATGCTAATCTGTGTTAAGTAATATTCATTCTGACAGTCATTTCACTCTCTCATGTCCTCTCACAATCTCACCCTGATGCAATTTTAACCCAAAACCCTCTGTGCCTTATTAGCCCATTTATACACATTTGCATCACAGTGTCAGAGGGAGAGATGTGGGAGAAAGAAAAGTTTTAGATTCATTCTGGAAGAAACCATTTGCACAGGTTATTACAAAAAATAAATAAATAAATCTATGGGTTAAATTAGGATTTTGGAGGTGGGAAAACCCATTTATCCAGTTTGGATCTTGTTGGTTGAAAACAGCTTCCCTCAAAATAATTGACTTGATAGATATCAGTCAAATGTTTGCAATTATTTTTTGTTTTAATTTTTTTATGTTTTTGAAAGAAAGAAGTCTCTTATGCTCACCAAGTCTGCATTTATTTGTTCAAAAATACTTTAAAATAATTTTTGCTGCTTAATATTTTTGTGTAATCCATGATACACTACCATTTAAATGTTTAGGGTAATTCAAATAAATTAAATTAAATAATTTGTGTGTGTCTTTATATATACATAATAAATATACAAGGTACACACACTTATATTATGTAAACAAATACTTTTTTGGACGCGACTGATTGCGATTAATCGTTTGACAGCACAAAAAAAATAAAATAAATATATGTTTGTGTGTTTGTATATATTCAGCTGGTATGGTCCTATTTCAGTATTCTGATATAGATATGAACTCGCTTGAATTTTCACTATCTCAGTGAATTACAGGCCTGTGCCTCTCAGTGTGGCAGAGGCAGTGCGCTAGACTAGTTAGCATGCAGGTCTTGGCATCCCCATGGTTCATGAAGCCCCTCTCTGCCTCTGACAAGACAGGAGGCCCCCAGGGGCCCTTCATCCACACCACACTCTCCCCACAGACTCACATCAGCAGAATAATAGCAAGGTCTGTGCGAATGACTGTGTCCAGTATGGCGTTATTGATATGCTGCTGGTCAGCATTGGACCTTTCATGTGAGAGTGAATGAAAGGGAATAATAAAGTGTTGATATAGCTAATGGATTCATAGACAGAGATGGCCCCAGGTAGAGGTGCTAATGACAGGTGACAGTTGTAATCTGGGACTGAACTCCAGGGCGTAATCTGGATCGATTCTCTGTAGTCTCTGTTTGGTATGATGTCCGTGTAGTTGATGAAAGGCATGTGGGGAATATTAACCTACTGTAAAAGAATGCAGTAGACTGCAGAATTTTTCTCAGTTCATTTTTAACTTTTTTCTAATGTCCAACAAAAACTGTACTTTTATTCTATACTTTTAGTGCTTATTTTATTTGATTAGTTTGAAAATGCATGGATGATACTTTATCAAGCTTTTTTTCTCCCTTTCATTTTGTATGAAAAATTAAGTGCTAATGATTTTTAAGCTCTTTTGGGCCATTCCATTTGTTCCTTACAGACTTAGTTTTTAATATATTTTATTATATTTAATGTATGTTTTACCTGTAATAACCAAGTATCAAACTCTATTGGAAATAATTTTGAGCTGCTGCTTTGTGACATGTAGTCGTGTACTGTGCAGATTTGTAGTCTATGTAGAGTGTTTTTTTTTTTATAATTTTTTTTTTTTTATGAGATTCTATGTTACTTGCCTTAGAGGTCAGCTGTCTAAGTAGGGAGCTTCCTAGGTTTTGGAACAGAGCTTGTGGGTGGATTCAGGATATTGGATGGAAATACAGTGAGTTTGCAGTTTGTGCGTGTTGAGTTTCAACACGTACCTAAATGTCTGCCAACATCGCTGGTCTGTGCGTGTTTTTTGCGAGAGCTGTTTATGTGTGTGATGGTGATGCAGAAAGCACTGTGTTATCTACACTCAGACAGAGAGAAGTATTAGTGAAGGATTGTGGAAGTCTGTGTGTGTGTCCGTAGACTGCCTGTGAGTGGCCTTCACTACAGAGATGGATTAGAGCACAGTAATACTACAGCCCAGATAAGCAGGAGCCGAGGAGTTAGCACTTTAAACACTCCCAGCCACTTTATTCATCTGTGTAAATATTTATTTATTTAGTTTGTATTCCGTAGCCTCTTGATGCACTGCTCTCCAAGTACCCGGCACTTCAAAGGATGTATACGCTGCATATGTGCATTGAAATACATAGCTTTTTAGGATGTATATGCATGTATTTGTGATACAGTTGTTCACTTTCCAAAACCTAGTGAGCTGCCTACCTAGACAGCATTATATGGCATCGCAGGTGAGCTACCGACTCAAAGACTGCAGAGAGAGCATAAGGAATATGAGACTGACCACTTGTAGAAAAATAAATGAGAAGATTCACAAGACTCAGTAAATGGCTATAGGAATGTAATTTATGCCTTTCAGTTAATAGAGCCATTTATGATTAATTTATAATACCATTGTTGTCAGATGTTATTGCTCAACTGAAATAATTTATTAACACAAAAAGTATAGCTTTATTTGTATGTATAGTAAAAACTAGACAAGAAGGCCACAGAGTGAACTGTCTTGTCTTAATGGGACTTTGAAAACTGTTGCAGGAAAGTTTAATTATGCAGCTTCTATAAGATACTTCAGATGTAGCATTATGCATATACACTGCAGAAAAAAACAATTCATACCTTGGCACAAACTTAGTGAAGAAATTAATTCAAGAAGTCTAGAAAATATCAGTTTTAAGCATACTTGCTAAATACATACTTAATTTCCAATATTTATATTATGCTTACAGTAATACACCTTGCAAGTTGGATAGTACATCTTACTTTACCTGCATACATGTAAAACATATATGGTACAATATAGCAAACCTCGGATTGGTGATTGTTTATATTGTCACAATGTAACTGAAAATTGTATTAATGCACAGCGATATATATATATATATATGTATATGTATATTTTTTTATTTATATGTGTATGTATGTATGTATGTATGTATGTATGTATGTATGTATGTATGTATGTATGTACAGTATGTCCAATTTATCTGCATACATACAGTATACTTAAATAGGGTTATATACTGTATATTATATACCATATCTCAACTGCATGTATCGTCACAAAATGTATACTATATTATTACCCAGCTCTAACTGGCTAAATGCCACTACAGGATGTGAAGATATTAAGATAATTATAAAAGTTAATATCATGATTTTCTGTAAAGCTGCTCTGAAACAATGTATATTCTAAAAATATACATATAAACTTGGCTTTATCTTAGCATCATGCTGATCAAAGTCTTGGAGGCAATTGTGAGCTTCACATAAACAGCACCGTTTATGTAGCACATGAACACTTGGGCTTTGTTCCAAATTGGTCACTTAGATCTGAAACATACAATGCATTATATAGCTGTCAAACAAACACACAAGTTTGTGTTCCATTCTTAATGTTAACTTCCATCTATATTCAGTTTTCTATTACTGGTCTGTATTTCTGATCTTATGAATCTCCATTTAGGATGTGGCCTATGTAGGCAGTATACAGTAAGGCAGCTCACTAGATTTTGGAACAGAGATTTGTGTGTGTGTGTGTGTGTGTGTGTGTGTGTGTGTGTGTGTGTGTGTGTGTGTGTGTGTGTGTGTGTGTGTGTTTTACGTCTCACTGAGTCCAGAGATGTATTTGGATCAGAATTTAGAATTTTATGCACAGGTGTCCTCAGCATGCCATCTTTGAACAGCGCCGGGTTTGTGAGTTCAGTCTAGCGAAAGACGCCTCCTCCCCTATTTTCACTCTCTCCCTCACTTGTCGTCCGTTCCCCGTGCATTGCTTTTATTTTTCCAGACCTGAATGTACTTCTTCTGAAAGAGGGTTTGAAGAGCCTTCACTCCTCTCACGCTGTTCTAACCACGCTTGTATATTTACAGTGTTCCTCCTCTGTATTTCTCTTGTTGCCTGCTCTTCTACAATGCTCAATATGGTGTTTTGATTAAAGCATTCTGTGAGGGCATCCAACAAAAACCTTTCTAACACTGATGCTAACTATAAAAAAATAGAAGGGGAATTAGATTTTAGATGGAAGGATGAAAAAAGCGGGTATTGTAGTCCCTCATCCTGACAAAGAGAATCAAACCTCCAAAGAGATACTGCATCAAGAGATAAGGGTCAGGTCAAAGGCACAGACTGCATCTCTCCTGGCATCTCTCATCTGCTTCCCCGAGCCGTTTTTCCGAGGTTTGATCCAAACAATAAAGCGAATGAGTCGAAACAACTGTGTGAGTCACCCGGAACTGTTTCCCATGAGGCTGCAGGTATGGAGGATGTATCTTTGTGGGTGCTGCTGTAGAGCTTGCCAATGCTATAGAGGGCTTTGCAATTTTTCTGAAGTGCTCCTGTAATTTTTGGCATAATGTGATGCAATTCTTAAATGGAATGAAAATCTGAGGATGTTGCTCAATATGTTTTTGATGTTATTAATGCCTTTATAGTTGTGTAACATATTAGACTTTTTTTTTTAAATGATACTAGCAAAATCCATCTTATTTGGAAGAGCTTGAAGTGGAGCCAAGTTGAAGTTTAACATTTGTAGAGCTGCAATACGAATATATGGTATCAGTATTCAGCAAGGAAACATTCAGTTGATCAAAAATTACAGTAAAGACTTTTACATTATTACCAAAAATCCAATTAAATGCTGTTCTTCTAAACTTTCTACACATCAATGCATCCTGAAAAAAGTATCAAGGTTTCCACAAAAATATTAAGCAGCCCAAGTGTTTAATGTAACAGTAATGGATGCTGAAAATTCTGCTTTGCATCACAGAAATAAATTACGTTTTCTAATATATTTGAATGGAAAACAGTTATTTAGAACTGCAATAATATTTCACAATATTGCTGTTCGTACTGTATTTTTGATCATCTAAATGTAGCCTTGGTAAGATAAACCCCAAACTTTTGGATGGTGTATGTAAGCAATATATATAATTTCACAGCCAAAATAAAATTTAATATATCAATAATAATTTATCGCCCTGCTCTAGTGTGTATGCAAGCACAAATGGGTATGTATCAGTTGAATTGTGGATATTAAAAAAAAAAAAAACTGTGGTTCAAGATTAAATCTTTCTAAACTTTCTAATACTGTAGCCATATTCTCTCTTTCTCAGTTTCTGTTGAATTGGTTGTTCCAACAGACGAGAAACCAGATTGCAATTATTGTTGTTTCACAGCTACAAATTCCCATTTGACGGTGGAGCTCAACTTTCTCTCTTCCAGCTCTGCTATCAGACAAACCCGGTGGGCTTTGATCAGATAGCAGGGTGGGATTTCTGGAGATTTCTCGCAAATCCAGCTGGTTTTAAAACCTCCCTGCGGACACCAGGTGATAAAGGATAAAATTACAGGGGCGCTCAGAAACATGGACAAACACATACACCTGCACAGGGACTCCAATCACCACATTGCTGCTAATATTCCTGAATGTATGGCAAAGTATCAGTGGAAATGGGAATGAACTTTGTGTATCAAGGGAATTTGATAAGAAAAAGAGTATTTAGAATTGTGCTCTCTCACACACATGAACTTCTACACCTGAAATAGTAAATAGTGTGTGCAGGAAACCTCTTATGTCTGTAGAAAATAGGGTTTTCCTGGAGTGAAAGGGACCCCTGGTGAACGGGTAATGCTCCTTTTGTTATCTGTATCCATACTGTGCAGTTCTGTCTGAGCCTAGCATATTTCCTTATTCATTCTCATTTCATCTCTTTGAGAGAATACACTGACATAAGAAATGGAGAACTTAGCTTAGATGAGCTGAAGCCTTTGTGTCATTCATATATTTGTTTTTGTTCTGCCAGCATATTTATATACAAGCCCTCCCTCACTATATTCGTGCACTTGCAGTTATTAGTTGCTTTATGTCATGATACCACAATTTCTTATTTCTTTGTCAAGACTGTCACGTCATCCTAAGCAATATGTGATCTCAATGCAACTACAAAGTAATTAACAGACGTCAGATGTTTTAACATTCCTATAATGAACATATGTTGATCTCTCTAGTGACGTAGCCCCAAACCACTGTGCTAATCAACAATCACATCATCAAGGCTGGAAGCTCAAAATAGTTGTAAATCATCCAGTGTACAATAACACTCAGCCAATCATCAACAAGCAATAACCAAGATTCAGCCAGTCATCAGCAACATCCAAACCTCATTTCAATCCAGCTGCAATCATAAATGCTCAATTCAAAAACACTCCACTAATCGCAGAGTTTATCAACTGCAGGACCATAAATGCCCACGTCAGGACAATGTGCTGACATAAAGACTGCTGAAAATGCATTAAGCGATTGAAGTGTATAAATGGTTTGAACAGAGGCACTCCTTCAAAATTGCAATTTAGATGTGACAGCTACCTTGATGAACAACACACTGGAGTCCATTCGTATGATAAATAAGACATTATCCATAACCAATATCTCATTTCACACTAAAGTGTTGAAGATTTGTTTTGCAGTCATTATTATTGGGGTTTACTACAGTAAATTATTGGTCATGCTTATTGTTAGGGAATTAAACACAGACCTATGCTTAAGTATTGCACATATATTAGTTTCCTAAGCCAATAAAATGGGCAAAATATCCAATAGGCTCTCATTAAATGAAGGACTCATTTAAAAAACAGAATATTATAGATACCATAGGTGGACCGTTTCTGCAGAAGATTATATTTCCTATATTTCCTGTCTTTTTTTCTGTGGTAATCTCTGTTTACTTTTTATTATTCCTCCTTCCTTTCTGTTATCATTTTTATTTTCTCCCACCTTCATTTTCATTTCAAGCACTAAACGCTCTTAAGCTTCAGAGGTTGACGGGTCACGTCTAAACTCTCTTCTCCGAGCCAGAGCGTATCCTTTCCGGACAGCTGAGGGAGTCAGTGGTTATCAGCTGTGGGTAAATGGGCTTTGGTAATCTGGCTCAGTTGATTACATGGCACAGTAGAGACAGCAGCCTCTCATTAGAGTGGGCCTGGGTGGCTCTTCCATGCTCGGATGAACCCTTCATGCACCGCTACTCACCTCTAACCCTGGATTAGTGTCTGTCTGCACCCTCTCCTGCTGAGAGAGAGTGCCAAAAGACGATTAGAAAATTGAAGTCGGTAACTAAGAAAGAAAGAAAGAAAGAAAGAAAGGATAAAATTAAGAAAATGATTCTGAATGTATTTTTACATTAGGAACATTTTATGAAGAAAGTGTTTGGGTGGCTGGACCAGGTCATTCCTAAGGTGTTCCGGGTGGTTGCTAAGTCATTATGTGGTTGCTAGGGTTCTTTTTCTTATTTACTTGAAATAAAGAATCCTGTAGATGGAAGGAATGAAATGGAGAGGAAGGAAGAAAATGGGGAGGGAGGGTGGAAGGATTGAAGGAAATGGGATGGGAGGAAGTAAATGGGGAGGAATGGAGGAAGGAAAGAAGGAAATGGAGAGAAAACAGGAATGAAGGAAGGAAGGAAATTGGAAGGAAGGAAATGGGGAGAAAGGAGGTATGGAAAGAAGGAAGGAAATGGGAGGAAGGAATGATGGATGGAAGGAAGGAAGAAAGGAAATGGAAAGCAAGCAAGGAATGATGGAAGGGAATACGGAGGAATGGAAGAAGGAAGGAAATGCGGAGAAAGGAAGGAAGGAAGGAAATGGGGAGGGGGTGGAAGGATGGAAGGAAAAGGGATGGGAGGAAGGAAATGGGGACGAATGGAGGAAGGAAGAAAGGAAATGGAATGCAAGGAAGTATGCAAAAAGGAAGGAAATGGGGAGGAAGGAAGGAAAGATGGAAGGAAATGGGGAGGAATGGAGGAAGGAAGGAAGTAAATGGAAAGCAAGGAAGCATGCAAAAAGGAAGGAAATGGGGAGGAAGGAAGGAAGGAAAGATGGAAGGAAATGGGGAGGAATGGAGGAAGGAATGAAGTAAATGGAGAGAAAAAAGTAAGGAAGGAAGAAAGGAAATGTTAAGCAAACAAGGAAGGATGGAAGGAAGTGGTGGGGGGAGGAAGGAAGGAAGGAAGGAAATGGAGAGAAAAAGGGAAGGAAGGAAGAAAGGAAATGGGAAGGAAGGACAAAATAAAGAAAGTAAATGGAGAGAAAGAAAGGAAGGATATGGGAGAAAGGAAGGTAGAAACTAAGTATGGACATAAGGTAGAAAAGTAAACAGGAGAAAAGACAGAAATGAAGAAAAAGAGGGAAAAGAAGGGGAAGGGAAGAAAAAGAAAGAGGAAGTAGGACATAAAAATAGGAGTGGTAAGAAGGAAAGTAGTAAGGAAGGAATCAAGAGCGTAAGGAAAGAAGGGAGTAAACAATGAAGGAAGGAAGCAAGAAAGGAAGAAAAAAAGAAACATTGTTTACCTTTCACAGGTTTGAGGGTAAATCTGAGGTGCTCAACGGCAGTGAGACAAAGAAGGAAGAGACAGGCAGAGACAGGAAGTTAATGCAGTGCAAGCCATAAGCTGTCTCCAGTGGATTTAATGTGAGTGGGTAGAAGCAATGGAGAGAGAGAGGGAGAGAAAGAGAGCTTAGCTAAGTGTTTAGGGAAAAGCTATAGCCCACCTTCTCAACTGGGATTCCAGGAAGCGTTTCATTCCATTTATTCTAACAATTCTGCCGGCCAAGCAAGTCTGTCTGATATCCCTTAATGAGCTTCAAAGCTTCGGCCGCATGCTTCACTCTAATTCCAGCCTTCATTTTCCTCTCACCATTTTGCACTACAAAAGCAAATGTGAAATGATGGCTGAATGCAGCGTAATAGTGAAGCAAGATTACTTTCTACAGCCCTTAATTGCTCTTTCAACAACTTTTTAAATTTGCTGAAAAATTATTGCCAGAAATGGCTTATGTATTTCAGTGCAGCCACTTTTTTCATTTCTTTCTATTGCTTCTTCCACCCCTTTCAAATATGGATTTATTCATTTATTGAAGATGCTTGGTATTGATCATAATGGGTGTTTGGTGAATGTATTAGTTTGTACACATTTTGCGTGCTATTGACGAAGAATATTAAAAAATATGCAGATAAAACATTCATTATAGATCTAATTCACATCTATTGTTCATTTTTTGCACTAGTGTCAAAAAGCTTTTTGTTGTAAAGTGCAAAACATCTGACATTCAATGCACTTTATATTAATTATGACTTCTGAGTTTCTAAGTTAAAAATTCCCAAGAGTATTTGAAGGCAACATGATGATAAAATAGCCTTTTCTATGATGGCATTTTGTAAGGGGTTGATTGTGTGGTGATAAATAAAGATTGTCGATAATAATCAACTTGATGTAAACAATCCCTTTCTCCTTTTCTTCTTCAGCACCCCCCACACCAATCGCTCCACCCGAGCTTCTCGCAGTTGGTGCCACTTACTTGTGGATCAAACCAAATGCCAACTCCATCATCGGTGACGGCCCCATCATCCTGAAAGAGGTGGAGTACCGCACCACCACTGGAAACTGGGCCGAGACGCACGTCGTGGATGCGCCAACCTACAAGCTCTGGCATTTGGATCCGGATGTGGAGTATGAGATTAAGGTTCTTCTGACCCGACCTGGGGAGGGTGGCACTGGACCACCGGGACCACCCCTCATCACTCGGACCAAATGTGCTGGTAAGTGTCAATATGTATGATTAAAACTTACTTTGAGGAGGAGGTTAAGAGCAATGGAATAGACCAGTGTTTGGACAGTTCAACAGTTGTGTACTTCTTTCCGGTTGTTGCTTTGCAATGTTTCTCTCATTCTTCAGATGGAACACAGCTACTACAATAAAGTGGCCACTCTATTTATTTGTTCCATTGGCTTTTACACCTAAAGCATCTAAGAATGTTAAGGTTTTGGTAGTTAAGGTAGTGGAAGTACGTGGAAGTACTTAAATAAAAGAAAGTAACATTTATGGACCAGTAAGTAGAGTTTTATTTTTTGCTTTTATTTATAGGAAAGTATAGTCTAGACAGGAAAGTAGGGGTAGAGAGGATGAACTGAAACAAAGTTTGGACTTACTAAGGTTGATGCCATTTAAATGAGTCCTATGACTTTTTTTATGTTTATTATAATAATTATTTGAGCATTATTTGAAAGTATATTGGAAAGTGTAAAACAAAAACAAAAATTAATTTAATTTAATTTTCATATGCACGACATGGAGCCCAAGAACCCGGAGGGTGGTATATATATAGTTGTAATTTAAAAAAAATATATATATATTTATTCAGCAAAAATTAATTAAATTGAAACATCAGTAAAATTATCTGTAATGTTACAAAATATTTATTTTATAGAGTTAGAGTTATTTTATAGTTATTTTATAAAGTACTTTCTATTCATCAAAGAACCCTGAAAAATCTTTTTCACAAAAATAAATAAATAAATAAATAAAGTAGTAAGCAGCACTGTTTTCAAAATCAGAAATGTTTCTTGAGCTGCAAATGCAGAGTTGATGTGATACTGAAGACTAGAGTAATGATGCTGAAATTCTGCTTTACTATCACAGGAATAAATTATATTTTCAAATATATTCAAATAGAAGTCAGTTATTTTACATTTTAAATACATATATACAGCATTTTTTATCAACCCCAAAAGTGTGAACAGAAGTGTGTTTTATGCTTAATAAAAAGAATCATGTCCTTAAGTTAGCAACATGCTGGGTTATATTAGAGAGACAGCACTTAAGTACTCTATCAGTCAGTAGTAGAAACCTAAAAAGAGTCCAAATGAGAGTGCGTTATTGTGAAGTTTCCTGAGGAGAAATAGGGAGAGACTGGGATGATTTCATATGATTTATGAGGGGGTGAAGGTGTTAGTTTTAATGATAATTGAGATTGTTACATTTCCACCGCAGAATGATGGCAAAGAGGAGGAGAGAAGACAAAGGCTATAGGTGCGAACAATTTTCAGGTGTAATTATGAACGCAGCAGGGTGGCATGTGGAGCGGCGCTCAGATAGACAGAGACACACTTTATCTGATAAAGTGACAGATAATGAGATGACGGGAGCAGATGAAAGAGCCCTAGGAAGCAGGGAAGGCTGTGATCCAGGTGAAGGAAGTCACTCTGTGTGTGTGTGTGTGTGTGTGTGTGTGTGTATGTGATCTGGGTAAGTGAAGTCACTCTGTGTGTGTGTGTGTGTGTGTGTGTGTGTGTGAGAGAGAGAGATTCAGGTGAGGGTTATGTGATGAAGGAGCTGTGTGATCCAGAGGGGCTCTTCTGTGTCTCCTCTCTCCTCTGTCACTCCCTCGTTCTCTTTTCCTCTATCTTACTTCCTTTTTGACATTAAGATGCATACATGTTCATACATAATCTTGCACAAATTCAGCTGGAAACTAATGGGCTTCCAGTGGCAAAGACATTTCATTTAACTTTTCTGAATTTAAATCGAGTTTGCAAACATGATGCAGAATTGCAAATCATATAGCTGCCATTTTTACATGGAAAAGCAAAAAACATGCATAGTAAAGGAGAGCTAATGTGATGGTGTATTGATGATACAACTTTCCCCGTCCTTTTTCTGTTCTTTTTTGTTTTTGTTTTTAATTCTAGAGTATAAGGCCATGGATATGTGTGTGAGCTCTATTGTATGTGTGTGCTTGTTTGATATTTTTACTTGTCCAGGTGAGGCTGTTCAACATAATCAGTGCATTCATGCCAGCTCACCACAGGTAGCCGTCTATTAAATATACACACACTCACACACATTTCTGATCCAATGAAGTGGCTTCCAGACGACAGCACTGATCTTCCTTGTCCTTCCAATTCAATTTTTCTCCTCCGCTCCGCAGCACAGGAGCTCTATTGGTATGCTAATATAGTCCCACAGAAGTGTGTCCTCTTTAAAATACACCAGCAGACTGGAGGATGGCATTGTACGAGTACAGAAACACACACATACATCTTGCATTTCTGTTTCAATATTTATTCTGAAATTCAAGGATGCTATTATATGTAAACAATATGGCTCTTATTCTTGGTGCAGGTATTTCAGCTAAGTATTCAACATCAGCATGTAACAATAAAATCCAGAACACCTTAGCAAACACACAGCAATGACCTGGCAACTATCTGTGTATGTTTACACCTGTTATTTTATAAGCCATGTTTACACTTTACATTGCACAAAACCTACATGTTTAGACCCAACAACACGTCATTTTTGTATTTTACCTTTGTAAGCTTTCTGTAATGGAACAAAACCACTGGGTTTTCACTGTTGACATGCTCCCCTTGAGATTCAAGCTGCAGCCCACCTAATGAGCTGGAAGCCAGGCTTAAACTCACACGATTTAGACTCTCTGTGAGTTCTGATAGTTTTGATCTATAAGGGTCCAATTGGCATTCAGGTACAACAAAAACCGTCTTCGGCTTTATCAACGATCCAAACTGTGTAAAATTGCTGATATAGCAGGAGAGTTTGAGGGGAAACAGGAGTGAGAGAGGTCAAAGAAAGTAATGATAAGGCTGATTGCAGCAACCATCACAGCCTTGTGAGCCACGCTTGTGTGTGGAGATCAATGTGAAATCCACTGTCAGCTTTCATCGCATCACAGCCGGGGAGGCATTTTGGGAGTGAGAGGACAGGACAGACAGAGGGATTGGAGAGAGGTGAAGCGTGTCGGAAAAACATGTGTTTATGAAGTGACGGCACTGTCTACCTATCACACACGCATGCGCGCGCACACAGCGGTGCGTATCTGTCACACAGCACTGATTAGAGCAGACAGGTGTGGAGGTGCTGTGGTCAGGTGAGGCCTGTTTGAGGAAGTGTGTGTGTGTGTGTGTTCTGTGTGCTGTTGGAAAGTTACTGGGTCATGACAAAGGATGGACACACACTCTTCAGGGGACTTTTTCTGGTACTGGACATGCTTCAATTATTATTAGCCATGAGTCCATGAAGGGTGTCAAACTCTGACATATGCAATATAATTTTGTTTAAAAACTAGATAACTCTTAGAAACCTGAGCATTAATAATGCATTTTCATGTTTACTCATAAATATTTGTAGAAAGTCACTTTTTTTGTTAACAAGTGACTTTTGTCACTTGTTAAAGCTTATAAATTTGTGATATGGACTACCGTTAAACATTTTTGGTCAGTATGATATTTTTTATTCAATTGAAATTGTAATAATATTTCACAATATTTTTGCTTTTACTATATTTTTGATACAATAAATTCATCCTTGGTGGGCATGCAAGATTTCTTTCTAAAACATTAGAAATTACGAACCACAAAATTTTGAATGGTAGTCTGTTTCTGTCCACCCCACAAAAAAAAAAAAAAAAAGGGATTCTTATCTTTAAAATAATTTTTTATTTATGTACTTACTTACTAACCTTAACTATTCCAGAATACCTCAGTTTTGTGCCAAGCTGACCAGAGACTAATGTGTCCTCCTAAGTAAGCCATGATCAAAGAAAGACACCCGATGTCCAGCTGATACTGACTCTGTAATGTTAATACCAGTTGTGTGGGGTAAAATGTTGGATGAGATGAAAATGGAGTTGACATTTGGGATCTATTATAATAACTTTCCTGTAGTCCAGCCTCTCATCCACAACACTGCTTCAGACCTTCAGGGAAATATCTGCAGTTTCATGGACTTGCTGGCAGAATTCATATGGAAAAATAAATAACATTGTTCTTTCTGATGTTTCTTTTCATTTCTTCTGTTCTTTCACTGTCTTTCTTTTATTCATTAATACATTTGTCTTTCATTTAGTATTCTTTCTTTCTTTCCTTCCTTTCTACAGTACCTTCCCTTCACACCTGCGTCCTTTACAATGCTCTGGATCTTCCCCTCTGCCATTCTGTTTTTGTCCTGCTCCATCACCTTCTGTGGCACAGACATATTTAGGTGTGGAGATCTCTCATCCATTCGTTCTCTTCTCTTCCATCTAGCACAAATGATGAATAGAGTTTAGTCCTCTGCTTGACTCTCCAGCAAAGTGGATTTATTTGAATATATTTCCACATCTCTCGTGATAAATTTCCATCCTCTGCAGGGGCAGGAAGACGGAGGTGATAATGTGTGTGTTCTTAATTGCTGAATATCCATTGAAGTGACTGTGGTGCTCTTAATATTTAATGCAGCAATTTAAAAAAAAAAAAAAAAAAGCTCTCAGTGGCAATATCTCATCTTTTCATCCTCTGCTATAAATTCTACCCTGAGATCTTAAAGCAAATTTACTTTACCTGTAGACAGTCCTTCATCATCCTTTTCCACTTTTCATGGAAACGCAGGGCGTCCGCACACACACACAATTCAATCAAAGGTCAATTTAACGTCTCCTCTCTAGCCTGAAACCTTGAGATAAAGCCTGTCATAAAAAATAAAAAAATAAAAAAATAACCCTCTTTGATTTGCTGTGGCCTTTGGGACTTCTTTTTGTTAAATTTAAGACATTTTAAAACACCTCTGCATTGCGAGTTAATTACCAACATATTTCTGAGTTAGAGGGCCTAATGTGTCTTCTGGCTTATGTCCTGACATTATGAAGGAATATGTTCGAAGATACCAGCACTCTGCAGTCCATCATTTAATGATATTATATACTGTATACGCAGAGGTTTGGGCAGCTTTAAGTGTTTTATAGTGCTATTCGTATGGAATCAGTAGATGGCTGCAATTATAATGGCATATTTAAACAGTTTATTTAAGTTTTGATATTCTTTCTCTTGTTCTTAATGAGCCATGATGATGCAGCAATGTCATTTTATCAACCCTGGCTCACTTTTATATTAAACTGTATTAATGTAAATTGTATTATGCTACTTCTTGCACATTTCACAACACTTTCAAAGTCACTCAATGTCATTTGAGTGGCATAAAAAGCTTAATGCTCTATAGCACTTTATTAAAAAGTAAAAGTAAAATTAAAATTATGTACTACCTACATTAAACCTGACCCTAAACAAAATTGATATTTAAGAAATAAGAAATATTATCAGGTAATGGAAGCAAAAGTGATATAAAAAAGCATTTGTCATGCTAGTCTTTTATTGTGACTCATGTTTCTTTGAGTGCATCACATTGCAAGTGCAATGCTGTACCAGGTGAGCTACCGAGCAAGTTTACTATATCAGAAAAGCCATTCTTATGGAACTTATGCGATTCAAACATCAAACTGTTTTTGTTGTACAAATCTTGCACAACAAAGTAAAAGTGTTTTGAAGTCATAACATAGTATTGTTCAATGAACCGCATAGAAAATGTCTTTAATAAATAACAATCTGCCCTCTAATCATAATTTGTTTAAAAGGGATAAAAATAGCTGGTGTTTTACTGCCACAAGTGTTCGTTTCAGCTGGAAACTGCAGTCAATTGTTTTGAAAAAAATGTAGTTAGAGGCATGTTTTTCAAATGAGCCTATGTTGAATTTTATCAAAATGGTACTGAACAAGCCAACATTGTGCCAAATATCCAAATTCTCATTACCATGCTAAGTGTCAAAGAGTAGCCCTGTGGCACTTATCAGTAGTCAAAGATGATTTTCAAAACAAATTTTTGTTCATTTCCACTTTTTAAATTCAGAGATGTCAATTCAGATAGGATTTAAATCAAAAAGTAGTAGGTAATTCGGCCCAGACTTATTTCCTGGATGATGGGAATAAAAAGAAAAGGACATTTTCAATTCAGACAGCAATAAAATAATCTACTAGCTCATGTAGATACTGAAATCAGCTCACGGCCTTATGTAAAACAATAACAGTCTCGATAGGACTTTTGTCATGAATGATTAAACGTCAGTGCAGCAGCAGATGACATGCATGTCTGGGCAGTATTGTCTTACCTGAGAGAAAATAGATGTTTGCTCAGTAATGGAGAATGCAGCCTTATCATTATCAGTGAGAGGGTTTTGAAATGGAATTTCGACTTTTGAATAAAATTCAGTTATGTGAAAAAATGTGAGTGGTACCTCACAGTGACAGAATGATAATGAAAGTTGACCTTCTTTAAAGGGGCAGTGATGCAATATGATCAGTGTTTAATGTGCGTAGACTTCATGTGAGACATTTGTTGGTTCAGCCAATACCATGCTTTTGGGGGTGGGGCTTCATTTTTGTAGTAATAATGATCACTTTACCTTTATGAAACATCACATCTTTATTTCTCTGATCACTGTAGTTTATTTTTAATGGTGTACTTTATGAATCTAGCTTTCATAAAGTGAATCTCTTTTTAATAAGACGTGGTAATGAGGCAGCAGAGAAAAGTAGAGGATAGAAGAGAAGAAGAGGTTTCTGTATCGTAACAGAGCAGGCACATAGATATGCTTATATTGTCTTTCCCAGCACGTCAGGCGGTCATGGTGTAGAGATGGTGAATAATGCACAGGGGGCAGAAAGAGAGAGGATGGAGATAGACAAGTATGGAGAAAAAGAGAGAGAAACTTTTTTTTTTGTGATTCTGAAGTTGATTTGGTTTTGTGAGGCCTCAGCCTTGGAGCCTGTGGCAGTGATTATATTTAAGTCCCTGGAAACTCAAGAATATTATTCTAAACTTTCATTCTAGCCTTAAAGGAATAGTTCACCAAAAAATGAAAATCATGTCATTATTTTTTGCCTAATGTCATTCCAGACCTTCAAAATATCTTATTTTTTTTTTGTTCTGCAGAAGAAAGAATGACATGAGGGTGAGTTTTCACTTTTTGGTGAACTATCCCTGTAAGTGTAAATAAAGCAGAAAGTTTTAAGTTTTCTTTTTCCATACAGAACTACACTGTTTATTTAAAGGGATAGTGCACCCCAAAATGAAATCCTGTCATTTACTTCCTGCTGCAGGTCTCTTTCATGCCATGGATTAGAATGAATCATATTTTGCATTTATTTTCCATATAGTGAAAGGAAATGGGGAGACAAACTATAAAAACACCATGAATGTAACACAAAAGTGTTTACTATTGCTATTGCACTATAAAATATTTCAGATATTTGGGTCTCATTTGGGTCAGAGATCTGTTATTTGAAAATTTGCTGAATGCCTTAAGTCATCCAAGATGTAGATGAGTTTGTTTCTTCATCAAAACAGATTTGGATAAAATTAGCATTACATCACTTGCTTATCAACAGATCCTCTGCAGTGAATGGGTGCCGTCAGAATGAGTCTCCAAACAGCTGATAAAAACATCACAATATTCCACACCACTCCAGGCCATCAATTAATGTCTTGTAAACCGTAGTAAATGTTGAAACCAGTATATTATCAGTACCAGTATTTTAGTAGCTTTATGTGAGGAAATCACATTCAAATACAGTGTATCGCATCAAGATGTGAAAAATCTGTTTGGAACAATCATTTTGAGCTGAATTATGCCCTTAAGAGTATGTCCAGATCAAAACTATAGAAATTATTGTGCTGTAATGCATCCATAAGACATGCATTTCTACACCTGTTTCTGTAATACAGTACAATCTAGTATTCTTTAGATTTGGATGCTCACAGTATTCCAGCAGGAGCAGTAAATCCCTCTTGTGCTATGTTTGAGGCCCCATCACACCCCATTTGTTAAACACAGAGTCCGCCCGCCCCCCTGAGCAACATCAGAATACACTGTATGTCTGCTCGTGTTTTTGATGGTTGATCACACCCTCAGATTGCCCTCTGGGAGATGTTCTCTGAATTATAATACAGTTGGCGTTCTGTATTTTACATCAGCTGCAGTAGTTCCCCTCTCACTCTGTCATCACCATCTCTCATCAAACGTGAATTTCTGACTGAATGTGACTCAAGGGTTTGAGCTCCTAAAAGACTTGTACTTAAAAGAACGTTCCGGGTTCAAAACAACCTAAGCACTGTTGACAGCATCTGTAACATGCCATAGACGATTAGCACAGAGAATAATTGTGATGTGTCTTTATGTGTAGAAACAAGCCAATATAGGGGGCTTTTAAGCGGTAATATACAGAATGTATTTTTGTTAAAGCAAGTATATTAATTCTTCTCAACCAATATTGGGTGTTTATGTTGTTTAAATCACTTTTCCTAGGTGGATAAATCGACAATTCCTGTGATTTTTCTCCATGCAAACAATGTTATGTTTGTGCATATCATTTGAAAGTTAAGAGTTTATTGGCTTTACGTGGTCATGAAGAGAGTTAAATTATTGGAAGTAACTTGCACAGACAAGCTTTTAGATTTTCAACATTTAATGATTTTATCACATCAGTGTCATGTTAATATTTATAATAACAATTAAAATGATTATACATTTTGTAATTAAAATTTTTTTTATGTTTAAGACTTGAGGGTCACTAAGATGTATTTATTTATTTTGAAAGAAATTAATACTTTTGTACAGCAAGCATGCATTAAATTGATCAAAAGTGACAGTAATGATATATATAATGTTATAAAAGATTTCTATAAGTAAATCCTGTTCATGGCACGGAAAGTGTACCATGGTTTCCACAACATTGAAAATAAATTCTTGAGCAGTTAATCAGCAAATAAATACAGTATGTTTTCTGAAGGATCATGTGACACTGAAGACTGTACTGATGCTTAAAATTCAGCTTTGACATCAAGAATAAATTCAGTTTTAAAATATATTCAAATAGAAAACAGTTATTTCACAGTATTACTGATTTTACTATATTTTTGATCAAATAAATGCAGACTTGGTGAACATAAGAGACTTCTTTCAAAAACATTACATTTTTGAACAGTAGTGTATTTTGATGTTTATACTGCAAATGTGTTTTTGTCTGTTTTTACAAACATTGGGATGAGTTATTATTATTTGTCTTTCTTTCTTTCTTTCTTTCTTTCTTTCTTTCTTTCTTTCTTTTTTCGTGGTAAAGGATGACTTGCATGAAACCTGGAGCATTTCTTCAGGAAAAAACAAAAAAACAAAACTCATTTATTTCAAATACCAGTAACTCTTCCCCTGAGTAACAGATATATTGTTTGTTGTATATTATTAGCTTTATTCTTTTGTTTTAAGTATTGGTGCTCAGTAATATAAGGTGACACAATTTAAAGATTAATTTTGAAGAAACTGTAATGAATGTTATTGTGAATTTGTTTTGACTTGAACAAAGGACTTGACTGGGTGAGAAACAGAGGGAGAAATTCTGAGTAAAGAGAAGGAGGAGAAGAAAAACATCCAGCATAAATATTAATTTCCATTTTGTTCAACAAAAACGACCCAATCGGATCCTCAGCGGATTCCAATCCACCTCAAATTGTTTTGTTATTCATAACCTGCCTCTATGTATTAACATGGAATACTTCAAAACGAAATCACAGCAATCCCTCGGGATCATGGGAAATGTGGATTTACCACATTTTATTGATTTCTCATAGATTTTATTTAACTGACATCTGCGGTCATAAATCAAACATTAACAATGAATAAATCAATATCTGTACAACAAAGGACAAATATAAAATGGTTTATTGTAAACACATCCGAGAGAGAGCAAGAAACCACAATAAAAATGATCTGTTGTTTGAATGAAATGACCCCCCCCCCCCCATAGTTGTTGTCAAGTTTGTTTGTATTGCGTTTTAAAATAAAATGCTAGGAATTACATAGCCGACAATGTATCAAACAAAGAGGATTGTGAGTGTAATCGCTACAAATAGCCACAGATATCTCAGTCTCGCACAAGACTGCTCTAGAGAGAAAGAAATAAATGAAGATTTTTAAATCATTTGAAAATGCAGCCACTGTTTCAGTAATGGAGATGAAGGGAAAATGTGATTTTCCTTAATTAATTTGAACGTCTTATAGAGGGAAGACAAGGCGGTTTGCTTGTTGGGAGAGTAGTGCCCACTGGGCACCAACATATGGAGACTGCATTTGGCTTTGGGTGACGTTTAATGAACTTCTCATGATTATGAGTTCTGATACCAGAAATAGACCCCAAAAGACCTGAAGGAGGCCCTTATCTTCAGGAGAAGCAGACTTTGTGGTTTAGCTCTAGGTTGTGTCCCACTGTGATTCAGCCTTACAACGCCGCGTTCACGCTCGCCTCGCTGACAGCCAGATGTTTTTCGAGACTGGAGTCATGTTTTCTTGTAAGCCTGGCCTTAAGGCATCTTTCCATTCTGATGGCCTCACAAACATGGAAGAATAATAATAAAAAAAGGAGAGAGAGACAAAGAGGGTGGCGTTAATTACTCATCCATGAATAATGAAGCTCGGCTTGTCAGATGAAGGCTTTCTGTAATCTTAGGGTCATTAGGGCCATCAGTTGAATTAAAATGAGCTTGTTTGCAGAATTTCTCTTCTCAAATGAGTGTGGAAATGTAGGTCTCTAGAGTTGGACAATAAGCGATATCCCAACTGAATTTCTTGATGTACTGTAAAAAATTGAGGATCTACGCTACTTTTCACATGTTTGGGGTCAGTGAGATTTTTCAGTGTTTTTGAAAGTCTCACACGGTCACCGAGGCTGCATTTATTTGATGAAAAATACAATAATATTGTAAAATATCATTATAATTTAAAATAATTGCTTTTTATTATATATATATTTTATATATATATATTTTATATAATATATATTTTAAAATGTAACTGGCAAAGCTAAATATTCAGCAGCCATTACTCCAGTCAATAAGTCAGACTTATTGCTCGACAATGAGTCAATGTCCCACTGGGCCAAAGCAATGCTGCTATCGCAAAGCTTTCACTCATTCATCTTGTAAATCCAGTTTTCATGCCATGCGAAATTAAACATTTGCTTTTCAATGATTTATTCTACAATGTTCTGTCAAAATCTGATTTGTCACTGTGTAATTAGCTGACTAATACAGAAAGCTGGCTAAATTAGCAAAAATTATTTGAAATAAGAATGTGTTAAACTGCATTCAGTTCAATTCAATTCAAGCTTATTTGTATAGGGATTTTCACGATACAAATCATTGCAAAGCAGCTTTACAGAAACTTTAAGTTTCTATTTTAAAGTTTAGCTTATCAGTGGTGACCATCTCAAGTTGATGTACATATGGCAGAAATGTACTGTAAAATTCATGCAATTAATTAATGACGTAATCAAACAGGTGGTGAACACTATTAACTGCAGTGATTATGTTGCGATTAAACTTTGGTGGTTTTGTATGTTGATTCGGGGTTGGCATCATCTGAGGTCCTCTGGGGGGTTGGCATCATCTCTTCTCAGATCTTTGTAAGGATTGGATCCAGACTGAAGCTTGTCATTCGTGTAATTCCTAGTTACCTCGGGATGCCAATCCTGTGGCAGAAACAGAGAAGCATCAGAGTAATCAGACTATAATCGGATACATTTTCATGGATTACATGATTACATATTATTCACACAATGGCAGTAAATCAATCAAAAGGGATTCCCAAATGTTTTTGTCAACCAAACCACTCACTTAATGTTGCTTAATGGTCATATTGACATGCAGGTAAACAAATAAAATATTTCTATTTTTAGTGTTTAAGGGTTTAAATAATTACATAACATTATATGATTGAATTGGATATTAGCTTTTTATCAACTCACAAAACCCTTGCAGTTCTTACATTAAGTCCAGTTTGGGAAACCCTGGTATTTACATTACATTTAGTTATTTAGCAGACGCTTTTATCCAAAGCGACTTACAAATGAGGACAATGGAAGCAATCAAAATCAACAAAAGAGCAATGATACGCAAGTGCTATAACAAGTCTCAGTTAGCTTAACGCAGTACACGTAGCAAGGGTTTTTTATTTTATTTTTTATTATATAATAAATAAAAAGAAAACTGATAGAATAGAAAAAGAATAGAGCAAGCTAGTCCTGGAGAGCTTTTTTGCCTTTGTTAGTTGTATAATAAATAAAAATAAAATAAACAGATAGAATACAAAAAGATAACAAAAGCTAGTGTTAGTTTTTTTTTTTAATAATGATAGTTCATTGAAGCTTTGAAAAAACTATAAATAAACTATATAGCAATCACTGCATTTTTTTTCTTTTTTTCAGAAAGATGCAGCAGCAACCTTAACATTTTATTTTAAGATTTAACATTTGTGGTCTAAAGCAAAAGAGTTGTAAAATTCTGAAAATCTTTTAGAGCTCATAATTAATGAATAAATCAGTATATATAAAATTATTTAATTTACAAGTGTCATGTTTGTGATTTTTTTTTTATGTAAGCTATAGATTCTGACCATTAAATCAAAATATACTTGTAATATTATGACATCAATTACTGCTTTATTTAATCAGAAACAATCTAAATTTTATTTGTGTATTTTACATTCATGTTAATAGAAGTAGGCCAACAGCGGCCCCTACGGAATTAAAACGTCTTACCGAATGGGCATTAGGACCCGAGGAGGTTGCCGCTGCTGCCACTGCACAGTGCTATTGCTGTTTTCTCTATCATACGCCAAACTCGTCATTCTGTATGTGCATTCTCAGTTTAAATGCAGTGATCCAAAACAGTGAATCTAATTACATTACAGGCAAAACTGAGTTAACGTATTCATCTTATTGGCAAGACATATCGGCATAATTTTTCATATTGGGCCGATGGCGATATTTACACTCAAAGCCAATATCGGCCGATATTAATGTGCATCCCTAATATATATAAACATACATACATGCATACATGCATACATACATGGGTATAGACATACATGGGTTGTTGGTAGGCTGTGAAGTGTAATTCTGGTTTGCGCCTTTTAATTCAAATTTTTAGTCTTCTTTCGCTATATCTATCTCCCATTCTACTTCCTATCCTCTCTGCATGACTATATTTGGAACTGTCAACCAGATACACTGTGGGTTTTGGAGTGCTGTATCTAAAATGAGCCGTTTGTGAGCAGGTACATAAGCTGCCAATGACAATGTCACATTCCCAGCATGCAAAAAATGAGGAATCATTAATAACCAGGCCAGGCAGTCTCTGTGCTCGGGTGGTACGCTCACCACTGCACATTAAAAGAGTAACAGTGATTTAATCGTCAACTCTTCTGTGAATTGTTTTCAGGCAACCTGTCTTAAACGTAATGATCTCAGTTTGATGAAAGAATTGGAAGGAGACTTAAAAGAGAGACGCGGACAAGCGTGGTGCAGCGTGGGGGGCTGGAAGCAGAGAGTTTTGCTGCGCTGTCAGATTTTTTATTTTTTTTTAGAACAGTGAAGTGTATTCACAGAGGATGATGTTTCGTAAGACATATCGGCTGGTGTTCTCTTTCTTTTTAATGGTGCGTTTTGTTCACACGCTTGTTGCCTGAACCGACCTTTTGTTTAAAGATCAACAGATCTGTGCAGGGATTAAAGAGTTAGTTCTCCAAATGACTGACAGAGATGTAGATTGGCGGCTTATCTTGAGGGGAATGGCTGGTTGAAAAGCCTTTCGGCTGGAGAGCAGGAAAACAATGTGAAGAAAGAGTTTTAGAATGGAAAAGCAAGCATAGCCCTCTTCTTTAGCTCCCTTTGGAGCTGTCACCCTGTCTTGACGTGCATGGCTGCAGATAGCATGCTGACCAGAGGAGGCTGACAGGTGGGCTGCCCCCCTCATTCAGGCTTCCAGAAACACCTCCAAAATACACGACGCCAGACACAACCATTAAAGTGTGTCCAAAAACCACACAGAGACAGAGTGGAGGGAGAACAAAGAAATGGGAAAAGTTTCCTTCACAGCAGACAGGTATAAATGGAATGCGGTGAAAATGAAATTACGTTTGTTATTGACTTGTCAAACACTGCAAACCTGCATAATGTGATTATTAGTTCTACAAGCATTGTAAACGGTTTCAACCCACCTTTTCATTTTTGCCTTAAAGGTTTGAGTAAAATCAACGTTGTTCTCAAGTTACAACTTACAGGGGCTCCAGAAGTAAATTATAGAATGTCTAAATGTCATTTTTTTATTTAAAATATAAAAAGGAAACCACCAAGTGGCATATAATTTTTAAGATAACACAAACATAATTTATAATTTGAGGTTTGATAGGGTAAAATAAATAAATAGAATCCTGGGTTTCTCAATAAAATTTAGTTTTGATTCACAAGATTTTGATTTGACTCAAACTGATGCAGTTTGACTTAATTCAGTTCATTTTGATTCAGTTCAGTTTGAGTTGGTTCAGTTAGTTCAGTTAGATTCTGATTCTCATCTGGATTACATTTAAGCTGATTCTGATTCATTTGGTTATATTTCAGTTATGTGAAATAAACAATTTCTCTGCTAAAACTGTAAATGGCACATTACAGCGTTTCGGTCTGATTCGAAACCAGCTCATAAGAGTCGTTTGTTTTGGGAATTGGGTGACATTGGTCACAATATGTTTTTGCTTCACTAAAATGAACTGGCTCATAAGAGTGATTTGTTCATGAATCAGACTGCACTGTTCAATATCTTTTTGCTGCATCACATTTAGTACAGTCTCAAATGTAAATCAGACAGGCTTTCAAGTGTTCAAATGCTTGTTAGGTTTGCTCTAGTTTTCAACAATTTTGAATTTACTTAATCATAAGCAAAATTGAGCTTCATCTCTGAAAACCCAGATGTTTTTTTTCCACAAATCTTGATATCAGAGTGGGTTGAAACAAAGACACTGCTATAATGATGCAATCATTTTTATTTTTTTTACAATTGCTTTTTATTACTCTTTCTCGGATTCAAAAAGCTATGAGTTAATATCACAGATCTACTGTCTACTGAGGCGTTTGGGTCCTTAGAGACTCAGACTGTTCCGAGAGACTTCATAATTCACGCATAGCAATGTGCTTCTTGGCCTTTTCCATTCGAGGTCATCTGGGACAGAAAGGTCTTTCTCTCTCGATAGGAGGGGAATAGCAATATTGTAACCTTTTTCAGCATTTGACTGAATGGGCAATTAAAATTTATATCATGTAACTTCATACTAGCACCATTGCAGCTGAAGTCTTTGTCCCTAAGTACATTATTTCTTCAGAAAAAATACTAATGAGACGCTGACCAAAAATAGCAAAATCTACACATGTATGCACAAATGCTTCTGACTGAAGTCATTTCCTGCTGATGTCATTGGTTGACTATTTATGAAGTATTTTCAGGATTAAATACTAGCATTTTGCTTACTATATATTGAATATACACTGTATACTCTCATCTTATTTTAATTATTTGTTTGGGATACGCAATTGTCACATAAACAGTTAATTTTCAACAACCAAATGCATCCATCTGAATATGTATGGGTGGTGCTTTAAAGAAGATGAGTTTCAAAATGGCACTTTTCTAAGAGGGTTTTTATTGGAGAGGGTTTTTATCATGAATTTTAGACGAGAAAATGTAGATAAACTGCTTGACCTAACTAATCAACTAGTTGACTATCTCGACCCATCCCTAGTCCAATCAAATGAGTTTAGTGTTCATCTGACACACTAGAAATGGAAGGTCAAGTTGAGCACAGTGCATTCTGGGATACACTATACTACACATTTGTGTTAAGATCATAGGTCAACAACGCATGAAAATTTGCATACGAAGAACAAAACACATGCTACTTTCTAAAGAAATAGTACAATTTGTGTTATAAGTTGACATGCAAATTTAATGCATTTGAATGAACCATAAAGCTTCTTGCCATTCAGCAAGCATATATTAACGGATTATGCACACACATGTGCATTAATGTTTTAATGCTAATTATAATGTCTGTCTGCAGTTAATAGAAAACAATCATTGTATGATGGAGGAATTAAATAGTGTGACATTGAATATGCATGAAAATGGTCCAGATGTTTTGGATTTATATTTTTATCTTTGCATCGGACACAGTATATGCATGCAATTGGCTCCACTTTTTTTTCTTTTAAATAGCTAGTCATTATTATCTGCTATTATAGTTTTCTTGCAGTCATTTCACTTGCTTATTTCCAGGCTTTTCATGAAGCCAAGGCCAGAAATCACTTCAACCCTCAACAAAAAAACCAGGAACAATCACCTTTGTGAGGAGACAATGCTTCATTTTTTTATGTGACAATCAAAATATTATGCAGAATTGCATTGAATGTGATTGTACAGTTTCTTGGGCTGTAGAATTAGACTTATAAATGTTGTAAAAGTTAGAATCTGTTCACACCCCAGCAATCCTCACACAGGCGCACCAGAGAACACCTTGCAGGCTCTCGTATGTCCTTTTGGATGTCTGCTCCAACCTTTTCTGATTCAAAAGCTCTCCAATTCTTTCACAATTGCCATCGCCCTCCTTCTACAACAGATTGCTTACATGCACTCCCAGTCTTTCCGTAATGTCCCGAAACCTCCCACGGAGTTCATGAATATAAGCACTTTTCCCCTCCACTCTTATCCCAACTCCCACCGATCTGCTCTCCTCCTCGCCGCCCGCCGTTTGATATATCATGATCCTCGTTGCGTGAAGTCATTACGGCAGGAAGTGGAGAGTGAGGCAGTTCACACTGTTTTCCTCTTGGAAGGTTTAAATGATTGGAATCCTGGAGCTTATGATTGACTAGGGAAGAGGGAAGGGTGATTGCTTTTTTCCCCGTCCGGCACTCAGTTGAAGGCTAAACAATAACAAGACAGACTTGGAGTCATCTTTTGGGAATGGATTGTGTGAGGGTGTCTTATGGCTTTTTGTTTTATAACTCCTCTGTGTGTATTGTTTTTTTTTTTTTCTGCAGAGATTTAAAAAAAAAAATTCCTGTTGTTTATTTTTATCGTAACAATGTAGCAAGAATCTCTCTGCTCTATGTCCATTTTTCAGCTTGTTTATGACCATCAAGTGTCATTGGATGAATGGTAAAATGGTTGTTTTCTGCTCTATGGCAATTTTGGGAAATTATATTGAACATCTGAAAATAAAATCTTCAGATATTTGATATTGATGTTTCCAATATTTAAAAACTGACTTGTAGTGTTGAAAGTATAAAAACTATAATAATAATAATAATAATAATAATAATAATATAAATAAATATATTTTTTGCCCTGTTCATCATGACTTAATTAACTTGTATTGACAATAACTTTTAAATTAATGAATTTTTTGTAGAATTTATTTATTTGGTTATTTGTTTATTTATTTATTTATTTTATATATTTTTTTTAATATTGCATTCTTCTGGGTGTAATATTAATAAAAAATATTATATAATATAATAATAAAAATTAAAATGGCATTTTTTTGTGGTTGAACCCATTTAAAAAAAAAAAAATCTTAGGGCAATTAAACATCTGAACTACAGATCACAATACTATCCTCTGATCAGACTGCACCAATATCATTTTAACTCATCTGAAATATTGTGTAAATTGAGAAAATTAAACCAAATTCATCACCTAATTGGTTCCCATGGCAATGAGGAAACCTGAGAACAACAGAGAACATCACGTCACTTCACCCTGTCATCTTGTTGGATGAGCTAACAAATTATGATAAAGACCTAGACAATGTCCAACTACCACAGTACTCTTATTTTTTAAGGTAGGTATGATAGGAATAGAAGAAATCATATAGTCAAGGGTTAATTTGTTAGGATTGGTGTCATAGACAGTATAGTGGCATGTGTGGCTGTTGGAGGTTATTGTGTACCACAGGATAAACCACAAAGGGACGAGCAGACAGACGGCGGTGTCGGCCTCACAGAGAGTATATTCCTTTTGATCTGCTGAGTCTCTCTCTCCATTTCCCCTGTTCCCCTTCCATTATCACTTTTTTCCCTTAAGATCATCAGTGTGAAATCACAACCAAATGTATTTTGTTGCCTTTGAAACTCTTGCTGATGTTGCCAGCTGCTGCCGCTCGAAGGAATAGTTCACCCAAAAATGATGAAATCATTAACTCACCCTGTTATCGTTCCACACCGTGTGTCTTTCTTTCTTCTGTAGAACACAGAAGAGTGATTAAAAAAAATAGCAAAACGAACATTTTGGGTGAACTATCACTTTAAATCCCCGTATTTTTTTTTTACTGCATGTACTTTTATGGTGTGAAAATGCAACTCAGCACTTTAACAAAACATCCTTCCCCATATCCTCATAAAAATCGAGTTTTCCTCTTTAAAAATGTTCAACTTTGCCACACAGTGACACTTGACCCTTCAGCATGCCCTTGGCTAAAATGTAGCAGGGCAGTATAGCAGAACTTTGCTTTGCTGAGTGTTTAAGTGCTCAAAGCTGCAGTCAAGGTGAAAACTGCTTATGCTGAAGCAGTATGTATGAGGAACTTCTATATGATGCCAGTTGTCCTCAATGTTTGTGACTGCTGCAGCAGTGAGATATTCCTTAGCTGGGAATGGAACCCGACACCAACGTCAAGTCCCAGCTTGATACTCAAACTTTTGCCTCACGCTGTGCAAAGTACAACCATTTCACTTTGACGCTCATCGCCTAATTAAAAGGAGAAGTTTTAAAGTTACATCCAGAGTTAAATGCTAAGTATTGTTTACTGCAGCTACAAAAAAAAAAAAAAAAAAAAAAAAAACAGACAGTAATTAAAAAACACTCTGGAGAGAAACGACCCAACATCTGTTCCCAGTGTTAATCTAATTGATTTGAGCAGTGTCACTGCATGGGGTGACTCGAGTCTTCGGGAGACTTTAGATATCAGATACTATAAATGCATTAACTGGCACACAGTGCGTACTTCCTGTCCACATCCAATATTCTTTAATTGTGTTATGTGCTGTGAACGTTTTCTTGTTTTGCAATGACTTTGTTTAAAAACCTGTGAGCTGCCTAGCTACACAGCATTGTATGTGGACAGTACTTCGGGACCAATTTCATTGCACTTCTATGACTGGATTTGTATTTATTTATTTATTTTTTTTAAGTTTGTTCATACCAAAGCAGCAGCACTGTGCAGTATACAGCAAAGGTTTTGGAGCAAAGATTATATACAGTATTTTGTGTCCATCCACACACTCTTTGCTGGGTTTTTCTTTGATTGGATGGAGATGTTTTTGAAGGTTGGTCATGTTTTCAAATGACCATTGGATGGAAGGTTTGGTGAGTTTTGAAGGCAAAGTGCAACCTTGCAGAAATATCTGAACATTTTCTCTGAAGACAAGCACAAGACTCTTTAGAAGTGTAATAAAGCATCTGTCAGCCTGCTGTGTTTTATTGTTCTCTGCAAGACTCACAAATGACAAAAAATCTTTGACTTGTAATATTTTTTTTTCTTTCTCATTTATTTTATTATATTTTTTCATTTATTAATTGTTTTATTTCATTATTATTAAAAATAATTTTATTATATCAATAATTTTATTTGAATGTTCATTTTATTATACATTTTATTTATTTATTATTATATATATATATATATATATATATATATATATATATATATATATATATATAATATATATATATATATATTAGGGCTGTCAAATGATTAATCACGATTAATCACATAATAAAATTAAAAATAAAAGTTTTGTTTACATAATATATGTATGTGTACAGGGTATATTTATTATGTATATATAAATACACACACATAAATTATATATTTAGAAAATATTTACATGTATATACATTTATATATTTATATTCTTATATTTTTATATTATATATAAATATATTTAATATATAAACATAACATATTCTTCTTAAATATATACATGCATGTGTGTGTATTTATATATACATAATAAATATACACAGTATACACACATATATTATGTAAACAAAACTTTTTTATTTTGGATGTGTTAATTATTTTTAATGATTTGTTTGTTTTGGTTTTTATTTATTATTTGTTTTAGTTGTTAAACTGTTCATTTTTATATATATATATATATATATATATATATATATATTTAATCTGTATTTTTTAAAGTTGTTTTCCCATTTGTTCTATGGCTGTTGTAATGCTTTCTTTATTTCAAAAAATAAAAATGGGTCATTACGCCATTTTCAATGCTTGATGCTGATATCTAGAAAGCAGAATGGCTGTTGGCCGATATATGATACAATTTCATTATGGCGAATGAAACACATTTCGTTTTATTTCATTTTTCACTGTTGTTTTCCACTGTTGTTCATTCCCTGCCTGTCTTTCCCTCATCTGAATATCTCGGTTTAAAAAACCCACGCAGCTGGGTATGGTGGACACCTATTGATATGTTTATTGCTTGCAGTTTCCCCTGTCGTTCCAGAAAGAGCGAGAGGGATGGTGGAGGTGTGATAAATGTTGCGGGGCGTTTGGGTCTGAAGAAATCGCACCAAAGCAGCGCAGCAGCAGTACTGAAGATTGATTTCTCTTATGCAATTCTCCCCAACGTCTGCGATTAATGACCCTCTACGCTCGCCATCCATCAGCATCTCCCCTTGCTAAACTACACCAGCCCTCATCCAGGCTCCAAAAGCCCACCTATGGCACCACGGCGTACCCCGCGGCCGCGCATTAGCGTGTTGCTAATGCTCTCACATATTCACCTCTTTCTGTCAGATTAATGATGATACTGTTACCCCTCATCTGTCCACCAGGCAAATCCCCTACCCGCCCAACACCTTCCCTCGATGGGGGCTTCATGTTGGACACGGACCCTCAGTGGCTGAAAGCCAAAGCATTGCCTGATCGGACATATGTCTCTACTTTATAGCTATTCTAGTGAGGCTTAACCACGTACAGTAGGATTTACAGTCTTAAATCTGCTTAGATGGCACCTTTAGATGGGAATCAGAGTTACTCTGATTAAACATAGATTAGCAGTAATCTGTCCTTCAAGAGCAAAGAATTTGGGGTTTTCGGTCATTTGTTGTTCTTTTTCAGCAATTTGCTCAGCTAAGAGTTCAGCTTCAGTACAAATCTCCCACAGAGACCCTAAAACGAGGCTCCCAAATAGGTAAAACCAAACAAAACAGTATCTTTCTTGGTTTGCTTGATCCTGAATAGAATGCAGTTGAATAAGCAATGCTTCAAACTTTGTAAGTCTAACACTCCCATGTGAGGAGCCACTGATGACTGAGCCATTGAAGCTGAAAAATGCTGATGTCTGTCCTAGACGTGACACGGTTCTCACAATGCTCAACTTGCTCTGCAGCCAGGAACTCTCAGAACTTTGAGAATGAAACCGCCCTAAGAGAGCTGCCATGATGTAAACTATCTTAAAGGGATACTACATCCCAAAATGGAAATTTTGTCATTATTCACTTGCCCCATGTCGTTCCAAACCCGTAAACGCTTCTTTCGTCTTCGGAACACAATTTAAGATATTTTGGATGAAAACAGGGAGGCTTGAGACTGTCCCATAGACTGCCAAATAAATAACAGTGTCAAGGTCCAGGAAAGTATGAAAAGCATCCTCAGGATACTCCATCTGCCATCAGTGATCCAACCGTAACATTATGAAGCGACGAGAATACTTTTTTTTTACACAAAGAAAACAAAAATAATGACTTTATTCAACAATTCCTCTCCTCTGTGTCTCTCCAAATCAGCGTAGCGCCATTTTGCCAATTCTGAGCAGTACGCAGGCGGCTTACGCTCTTCTGTATCAGCCACGCCACAAGGATAAGTTTTTTACGTGTATTTACGCTTTGGTTTGAAAGCAAACAGCGCATTGGCACAGCACGGCTGACACAGAAGAGCGTACGCGGCCTGCGTACTAGTCAGATTTGCCAAAATGGCACAGTGGAGAGGAATTGTTGAATAAAGTTGTTATTTTTGTTTTCTTCGTGTACAAAAAGTATTCTCGTCGCTTCGTAACATTACGGTTGAATCACTGATGGCAGATGGAGTATTCTGAAGGTGCTTTTCATACTTTCCTGGACCTTGAAACTGTTATTTATTTGGCAGTCTATGGGACAGTCCCAAGCCTCCCTGTTTTCATCTAAAATATCTTAAATTGTGTTCTGAAGATGAACAAAGCTTTGGGTTTTGAACGACATGGGGGTAAGTGATTAATGACAAAATTTTCATTTTTGGATAGAGTATCCCTTTAAGACGTAAAAACTCCTTTTCACATGCGGCTCCCTCAAGATTCACCCAAGGCCAAGGTCAAAAACCAGTCGCCTGCCTCTTGTATGCTTTTCTTCTAATCTAGAGGAATTAGTGTGAGAGATTTTGTCCAACAACCCCACTGGATCCACTGGCGAGTCTCTGATACTGTTTGTTTCACTGCTCGATATTGTTCTAGGATCTCATATACAACAGAGGGTACTTGTAATGCTTAGTTGTAGCATTTATTTATTTATTGAAAGTTCTTGCAATTTTGATTACAAAAGTGGGGTTCTGCTAAGAAAAAGGATTGACAGTATCTAGAGAGCAGGTTGTCCAAATATAATGCAGAAATATAATAGATGCTTAATGCTATAAGTAATAATGTACTGTACACTCTAAAAAAATGCTGGGCTATTTCAACCCTACTTTGGGTCAAATATGGACTAACCCAACCGTTGGGTTAAAGTTTTACATTACATTTTTAATCCAAAAGATGGGTTGAAATAACCCGACATTTTTTAGAGTGAGACAATCATTATTGAAGGATTATTTTTGTGATAATGACTTTTTTTTACCTCACTAATACATTGTTGTATTGTTACTAAATGAAAAATGGGCATAAAATATTAATTAGATTTTAAATTATTTTGTGAAATAACTTAGAAATATTTGACTGCAAAATGCAACAATTGACCAATCAGAATAAAGTATTTCACAGAACCAAGTGATGATCATATTTAATGAGTTCAAATTGCTTTATAATTTTAAAAATATATTCCATTCAAAAAGTCTGGGGTCAGTTTTATTCAGCAAGAAAGCATTAAATTGACCAAATAGACTTTTATATTGTCAAATATTTATGTCAAATTAATGGTGTTCTTTTGAACTTTTTATTCAACAAAGAATCCTGAAAAAAAGCATCAATTTTTCCACAAAAATATTAAGCAGCAAAACTGTCAACACTGATAATAATAATAATAAATAACAAAAAGACTGAAATAATGATGCTGAAAATTCAGCTTGACATCACAGGAATAATTTACATTATTAACAGTTATTTTAAATTTTAATAATAATCTACAATATTTCTGTTACTATTATATTAATACTACTATTTAATGTAATTCTGATCAAATAAATGCAGCCCTGGTGAATAGAAGAGACCCAAAAACAAAAATATTACCATACCCATTTTGCACAGTGTACATTTTTTTTTTTTTTATGAAAGACGATATGTCTTTGGTTAAGTGTTTCTCATATGACCCAAAATAAATTGACCATGTAATGACAATTTCCCATCATATTTATCTCTGACCTTCCTTTCTCTTTTTATCCCTACAGATCCAGTCAACGGTCCCCAGAACGTGAACGTGGTGGACATCCGCGCCCGTCAGCTGACCCTGCAGTGGGAGACCTTTGGATACGCCGTGACACGCTGCCACAGCTTCAACCTGACCGTACAGTACCAGTATGTGTTCAACCAGCAGGAGTTTGCTGCTGAGGAGCTGATTCCCACCTCCTCTCATTACACTCTGAGGGGACTCAGGCCTTTCGTGACGGTCAGACTACGGCTGGTGCTGGCCAACCCTGAGGGCAGCAAGGAGAGCGAGGAGATCGTCAAGCAGACAGAGGAAGACGGTGAGTGGGATTATGTAAAATGGTGGAATAGATGTTGTAAATTACGAAACCTTTTATTTTTACTGGCTTTAATTAAGTGTCAGGTGTCAGACCCAGGAAATTAAGGATGCGTCGATCCAGCACTTGGTATTGGTATTGGTCTGATTTTTTTTTTTTTTTTTTTTCAGATCATGTAACATCCATCCCTACTCCAAACCCCTCCATAATTTGCACCCTGACTTCTCCAGTTTATAATAAGATTACTTCACTAATTGCTGTGTCTGAACAGTAATCACATTACTGATGATCACTCATGACTTCATTTCTGAAACCCATCATGCTTTAGCAGATGGACAAGACAACTTGCCAAACTGTCTGTCCGCTTGTAAATTCAAAAGATCATTGCAGTTCAGTATTGATTTCACTCTTATATACATTTCTACTTTTCTGTAAATGTCAGAAAAAAATCAAGACAAGGCAATATACTGTATATATATATAACATATATAACATATTTAAAATATAATATTCTATATAACATATTTCACACACAGTGGTAATTCAAAATGCTTAAAAAAATGTAATTATAAAAAGTTTCATAAAAATACAATAAAAGTAGAAAGTACAAATTGAAGAAAAATGAATAAGTTAGATAAAATGTAATAAGATTCTACATTAAAATGAATAAGAGCAATAAGACTAATTTTATATTATACATGCAAGAGATTGAATTTAGTGTTCTTCTCTGTTATAAACTCGAGTTCACAGATGAGCGATTTGTATTCTTTTCTAATTTAATCCATTTTGTTTCATTACAAATAAAAGAAATTACAAATGCACCAATGCTTGTTTACATAGTCCTCATGGTTCACATCATACAAAAGAAGTTATAAAAGAAGACCTGACAGAACATTAGCATGGCTACTTAACAATAAATGAACAAATAAAGAAATGGACATGTAATATGTGGAAATTATTTTATTTTGTGAAACGAGCAAGACCATGGAGTGCTATAAGAGACATGAAACTAGCACAGTATAGGAAATTGATTGCAAGGCAGAACAATTATACAGTTTAGTGGTTATTATACAAAGAGTATTTGATCATTCAAGCAGAATCAAGTATTCCAAAGATGCCAATATTTACTTTACACTCTTTCTCTCTCTAATGAAACTCGTGAATCTATCTGTATTTTTTTTTTCTTTTCGTTTTTCATTACAAACAGTGTTGTATTGAATATATTTTTCTATTTTATACTGATAGCAAAACTCTCAAAGCAGCTGTGTATAAAACTGAATAGCTATCATTTTAAGTGCTGGTTTAGGCTAATTAGAAAACTTTGTGGGTAAGAGATACTGTATAATTGTGAGCATTATAAATACATTGATTGTCTTCTTGAATTGATATATTTTACTTGAAGGTTGTTTGAGGAACATTTGAAATGGAGCTTTGTTAGGTACAAAAATCATTAACACTTGTTCTTGGCATTTAATCTTGCTAGATATTTGAATGGAACAAGAACAGAAGTAATAACTACTAACCTTCACTGGAAGAATTGCACATGTACAGAAAGACTGGAGGTTAATGCTTCAGTACAATGAAGCAAAACACGACTATTGTAGGCTAGAACCTTTCATAGCCAATATTCACCATCAGGGACTCTGCTATTATAGCGTATGTTGACACTTGTAGATTTTGGCAAATTAACATGCGTGGCCCTTACCACATTCGCAAATGTGAAAATGGGAACAGTTCAATGACCTCGCCCCATTATTTCTATTATCCAACATTTTAATTAATGACTCTTACCCCTGTTTCTTGAGGGCTGAAGGGCCGTTGGTTTTGTTTTTTAAGTCTTTGTCTTGGAGCGCTTCCGTGTTCTTTCCAGCTGAATGCAATTCTGAAGCTTTTCAGAGTGCTGCTGTGGAAATTCAGTGATCTGGGAAATGCTATTCAATAGCGGTCATTTAAAATTACTTACTTTTGCAATGTGGTCAAAAATAAACAGTGTAGATTTAAAAAAAAAATGGTTTAAAAGCAGGTAAATTTTGTTCTTTGTTTCATTTTTAAGAGGGAGTCTTGCTGCTTTCAGCCTTCAGATTTGATCTTATTTTGATAAAATTAGAAGAAAATAAGAAAAAAAAGACAAAAAAAGCAATGACTTAAGATAAAAATAAAACTTGATTTTGAAAGCAGTTTTGAGGTTTAATATTTTGTGGAAACTATGATACATTTTGATCAGAATTCTTGATGACTAGAAAGTTCAAAAGACCAGCATTTATTTGAAATGAAACTATTTTGTGACACCTTAAATGTATCAACCATTTTTGACCAGTTTAATTCATCCTTGTATCATCCAAAAACGTTAAAAAAAAAAAAAAAAAAAAAATATTGAACAATAGTGTTGATATACAATTATTTGATAATTCAGTGATGCTGTAATATTCTGTATTCCCTCTAATGTACATTATATTTTGTAGTACAAGTTAAAGTTTGGTGCAGTTGTTAACATTTGATTTTTTTATTCCTAATAAAGTAAACCGGTGTGCTTTTTAAATAAATCAATATTTAATTAAAGCACATGTACACATTAAATTGTTCTGTAATGGAGAATCCTTAGAAAAATCATCATTGCTGCATAAGCCATAGTTTTGTAAACGATTTCGAAACCATTTTAATGTTTTAATAATGCATCCTCTCAGATCTCAGCAGCTGTAATGCTCACAGTGAAAGTGTTTGTATTGTAAGACATTAGACTGTCTTGTGTATTTGAGAATCACTACAGTTCTGTACAGGAGTCAGATCCACTCAGAGAAGTAAAAACAGAATTGTTCAGTCCGTAGTACTGCTCTGCTCCTCCTGAAGAAAATCAACAAATATGAAACAAAGATGATGAAAGCCGTCCTCCTTTAATCCATCTGTTCCATTGATGTGTTGCAGTTAAAAGGAAATCCCAACGTACAGGTAGAGCATGTTAAAGCTTCACAGTCTGTGAAAAGACACAATGTTTCTCAGACGGAGAGAAGGCTTGCAAGCGGCGCTTAATTCGAAAATTTCCCAGAGAGAAGCGCTCAGCCTCCGTTTACAATTAATTTCTCCCAGCTTGTTTTTAATGTGAAGCAATAAAACCGTGTGAAAATAAAGCCTATTGTCAGGCCTTAGATTATTAGATTATAGCGTATAATTCAAGCTCATCTCATTTTCTTTTCGTTTTTCATTTTCATGTTCTGATGAGTCTGTTTTGATCTGGATAGAACTCTTTTGGTTATTCAGTATCTGCTCTTGTCTGCCGCACTGATGTTTTTTTTCTTTTTTTTGAATGTTTTTTGCATATGAAAACCTATAATTGCTGTCCTTTGTGTTTGCAAATTGATAGACAGCTGCAACATATCAATAGTGAAGCAAATTTGTCCCTCTGTGTAACCTTATATGGGGATAATTGCAGGAGGGTGAAATTAACATGAGGACAGCAGAGCGTTTTTTACCTTATTAGGTCAACAACAACACCGACCCTGTACTTATGGAAACCTGCTTGCCCATAAACAAGCGTAAACAGGAACAGAGGGAATATGTTGATCCTGATTTATTAAGAGACGAAAATAATCAATAAGATTCAATGTATAATAATAACGAAACCTATTAAAAGGTATTTGTATCTGAGAGGGAAAAGCATAAAGGGGAAAAAATTGTTTCTTCCACCTCAAACTTAATGAAACATCACTCACAGTCTCCACAAGAGAAGCTATTTAGCTGGATTAATATGCAGAGCGGGATTTCTCGCACATGCATGGTTATATGGTGGAAAAGATAGTGGACGGAGGACTGGATCTCATTATATTTCATTGTAACCGTGATTTAATGTGCTTGTTGGCTAGTGCCCAATCAAGCTATTTGAAGAATCGTTGAAAATATAATTTAACTGGCCTCACTTTGCAGTACAATATCTGACATCAGCACCTTGGTGAGAGAGTGTTATTCACCTTTTCTTTGATTAGCTCAATTCTTTTCCTGTCAAAGAATAAATGCCAGTGACTATTCAGCTTTTAATTGCGATTGAGTGCAAATAACTCAACCTCACTACCTTTTAAAGATGAACTTAGTCGCATGCAGTTGAAATAATCAGAAAGAATACTATGAGATGAAATCTGTTCTATGAGGGAAAAGCACTTTTGCTAGTTTAACAATGGTAAAACGGTCAGTGTGCTCAGGACCATGGTCTAAACAGGTTGTCCCTATTCTCTTAATGAGTAATGGGTGTTTTTAGGGCGTAACATGCAATAAACCAATCAGAGTCTCATCTCCCATCCCCTTTAAAAGCCAGTTGTGCTCGCACAATGGTGGGTCTTTGGCAATATATGCCAAAGACTGTTCAGCTTTTAATAGCGATTTAGGGCAAATGAAGATGAACTGGTGCTTATGCAATATAAACAAACAAACCGAAAAAATAAAATGAGATGAGATCCTTTCTTTTTCCCCTCCCTCATTAATTGGAAGAAACAGCTGCACATCTCAAGACATAACTTAATACTTTGAACTATTATAAAATTAAGAGAACAAAAATCAAGAAAAGCAATAATAATGTATGCCAGTATATATGAACATACAAACACAGTATTATACACATATACAGATGTATATACAAATCCAAACTAAAGTACACTTTACATTACATTATTCAGTAATGGTGTAAAACATGATTGTTTCATAAATCATAATTGTGTGTGGACATTATTTGCATGCTTTATTATTGTATCCTCTCAAATCTCAGGACACACTGAAAGTGTTTGTATTTTAAGTTATTAGAAAAGCTCAAAATTTTTCCCATTGAAGAATAAATGCTAAAGTCTGTTCAGCTTTTAATAATGAATGAAGGCAAATATCTCTACCTTTCAACATTTTGAAGATGATCTTAGTTACATGCAAAAGAAATAAACAGAAAGAACTGAATGAGATTATTGATCTGTTCAAAGTGGAAAAAAAAAGAAACATTCTCTTTTGTGAAATAAATGAGATTTACAAAATAAAATTATGGCTCGATTAGCTTTTCCTCAGTGAAATAGTTCATGGTTTAGGTTTGTGTGTTGTTGCTGTGTTAATGAAATGCTGCATGAACAATAGATGCTGTCATTCTTTTCTTCGCCATTCAAGACGACCTCCAGCTAATCTGTTTGTGCCTGAGCTTCCTCTCCTGCTTGCCCCATTACGGCCCTGCCACGCTCATCTCTTTAATCTGCCCTTCCAATCAGCTGCGACTTAGTGCAAAGCAAACAGCAGTGCTAGGGCTGCTAAGTTAGACTAAACGGCCTTTTAGCTAAGTCATTAGCTCTCTTTGCACACACTGTCAGGAACAGTCTGACTCATTAGTGTGTCATCGCTAAGAAGTCAAGTCAAAGACACTAACCAAGACTGAGAAATGAAAGACAACTAGCCTCAGGTTAACATACTACTGACCAATTACTAATCCTATTGGCTGTTAATACTATTGGCTATTGATAAACTGAGCCAAATTAGCACATTTGCTTGCTAATTTATGAAATCGTCAAGTCATAGCATCTCTGAAAATGCCATGCTGGCATACGAGAGCAGGATGAAGCTGTGTATGGATAATGCTGGCATCCTGAAAACAGGTTCTTAGAGTGTTAATGATGTTCTAGCAAGAGTATATTTGGAAAACTTGCAATGTGTGCCAGAGGGTACGTGCGCACAAAAATATGCAAATAGACACATGCATATGCACGCAGTGGTACTCGTAGCACTTGTTAACACCTCTCGATACCGAAGGGTAGCAAAGCTGTTACAATTCACACTTCGAAGATTGCGGCTGAGGTGTGTTTGACATAGTTTTTCTTCTTTAGTCATCCAATCTCTGCTCTTCTACCCAGCAACACAAGCCATTTCTGTCACCCTATGTCACCTCTGTTCTCAAAACAGTCACGTTTTATTTAAAGGTGTTGATGCAGTGGTACGGTATTTGAGTTATAGATGTCAACTAAACATGTTTTTGAGTTGCTAAATGTTTTGAATGTGTGTTTGTGTTTCTATACCAGTTCCTGGCCCCATTCCCATGGAGTCCATCCAGACAGGCCCATACGAGGAGAAGATCTTCATGCAATGGAAGGCTCCGAATGAAACTAATGGGGTCATTACACTCTACGAGGTGAGAAAATCTATTTTGTTTATTTATATTTTATGCATTTATAATGTATATATGTATATAAATATAATATTATCAGGGTTTTTGTAGGTCTTAAAAGGTCTTAATTTGCCCTTCCACAAATGAAGGCCCTAAACAGTCTTAAATTCATAAAGTCATGGCATTAAATGGTTCATGCATTGCCAAAAATGAAAATCTTCCTCAGTATTTTTGTTTTTCACCACAAGTATTAAAGCATCATTCGTCTTCTTCTTGCTTTATGGCGGATCGCAGATTTATAAGTGCATTACCGCCACCTATCTTTCATGAGTTTTTTTGTTTTTCACCACAAGTATTAAAGCATCATATCTGTCTTTACACAATCGTCACGAGCCGCAGTTGGGTCTGTGCATGTGTCTCATATGGTCCATTTATACAGCTGAGAAGCAATAGGTTCCCTTTCGATTGCACATTACCCCGATTACACTTTCAGTTTTGATCGTACAGATAAGAGCAATACATCAAATGTAAAGGGTCTACTTTTTTTTGTATACAGACATAATAACAACAAAAACTTTGTGCACTTATAAAATAAAGATAACAAACAAGGAAGTGCTCTCTGCAGCCTTTGTCTGCGCTGATCTTTCAGATACAAATGCGTCATTAAAATGAACTGTTCAGTGAATTGGATATTGTCTGCTTGAAAACAAATATTCTGTGTGCATATGACAACAACGCGATGTTTTTTCACGTTTTTACTCTCATAGAGCGCGTCATGCTTTTTTGTTTCACTACCGCGATTGTTCTTCAAGTTTTTATTTATTTTACTGTTTTGCTTCGCGATGAGAGGAATAAGACATAATTCACCCCAAAAAGATGTGAGCTGAGATTTGGACTGCAACGGCTTTTATTTATTTATATAGTTTTCACATAACGTGTAAAATTTTACTAGTTAGACTTTTTCCAAAGACTTTTTTCCAAACTGAAGACTAAATGTATAATCAAGTGAAATAGTTATGAGTTTCAATAACAATATACACCACTACCATTCTTCAAAAAGCTTAATGTAAATGGTAACCATAAATGTAACCTGGGGATCATTGCTGCAATTTATCCCCCTAAAAAACCTAAAAAAAAATCAAATTTTCAGCTCTTTTTTAATGAACTAATCCCTATAAAACATAATGATGATGATGATAAATAATAAACAATAAATGTTTTTTTGTCTCAAGATTTTAAAGGATTTCTGATGCAAAAAATTCTTTGATTTTTCCTAATAAACTGTTTAACTGCACTCAAACTGAACAAAATGTTTGTGGGATAAGTGAGTTATGCTAAACTACAAGCATAAAATTAAACATTCTTTCTTGTAATCATCCCTCTCTCAGCTGAATGGCTCATTATGGGGTCACTTGCATCAGGTGTGAATTCATGATAGTTGACGCCTACTCGCCTATGACTTTTTAACTGTCAATAAGTTTTCTGAGTGGAAAAAAAAAATTCTAGAGCTCATTCTCAAAATTTCTGTTTATGTTGCCCTTTTTCAAGTGATTTAATAACATTTTTAGTTTTTCATAACCAGCATCATTTTTTTTTTCTTCATTCTGATCACATATTATTATAGCCAGTTTGGCAGATATTATGTGTTTTTTTATTTTTTGAGTTTTTTCTTTTTGATAATGGATGTTTTTCTGTCTTGTTTTTTTCATAAAGGAATTACTTTTAATACTATTTTTGCTTTGTTTTATTATTTTAATATGGTAGAATTAATTATTATTTTATTTTGATATTTTGGTTGTTGATTACTTGTAATACTATTTTTGCTGTTATTGTTTGAAAAATACGTGTGTCTTAAAACTATATATCAAAGTAAATTGCAGGATGCTGTTTAGTACAAATATTGCACAAAAATAAGTGATTTTCTGTTGCAGGAAATGTTGTTTGACAGCCCGGATCTCTCGCATATTAATTATTTATTAGTCAATGCATAGAATATCCACATTACAAGCAAGGAAATGAAGTCATGTCATGACAAAAACAAATTACATCCAGATTTTGCATTAATGTGTGTGTTCGAGTGGGCTGGAGGCACAAAAGAGGCTCACTATCTCTTTGATTTGATGAGGAAGACAAACGGCGTGCAAGACATTGTGCATATCCAGGTACATCATTAAAACGGGGTTGCGGCATGTGCTATCTTTGTGATAAGAAGATTGACAGAATTTACCAAATGTATCGAGTGGGCACAATGTGGTCCCATTTGGCCGGATAATTACTATAATAGCCCTCATTGATTTAATTAGAAGCGTCCAATAGAATTATCCGTGAGATCTGAGCAGCCGTATGCCTCCTCTCCTCGCTTTTAGTGATTCAGACAAATTAGACTTAGGACAAAGAGCTCAGAGGCAGGAAAAGGAAGGCGCAGAGATGAATGCAGCGGAAGGGTCACAAAAGGATACGGTTTTGTTTGTGGCAAGCAAGTTTCTTGATTCAAAGCTTTGGGAAAGACTCAAGGAAATAAAATAGGGCTGCAGCAACTAGCAATAAAAACATTAATGATTGATGGCTTTTTATGTGTTTTGATGTATTTTGTTTTTGAGAGTATGAAAAGTTATTTGCAGTATACTATTTAAACATTTTTGAAATGCAATATTGCATATACGTATCATATGCAATGCTGCATACACAATGTGTAATACTTTTATTGCTATGCATTTTAAATGTATAAAACGTGTTTATTTATAAACCATAATTTAAAAAGTATCAAAGGAGATAGATAGATAGATAGATAGATAGATAGATAGATAGATAGATAGATAGATAGATAGATAGATAGATAGATAAATAGATAGTAAATAAGTAAGTAAGTAAGTAAGTAAGTAAGTAAGTAAGTAAGTAAGTAAGTAACTGGAACAAGGACACAGAGATGATTGCTTATGGCTCAACCCTTGTAGGAATGAACCAGTAACCTTCTTGTTGCCAGACTCTAGGCCACATCACCCTATATGTACTGTGTGTAATGAAGTACTGGGTGGTTCATTGATCTACACTTATTAGAACAGCTCAGGAGCCTACTAAATATGACACACACACATCACAGTGGGTTTCAGATCAGTTTCTGAGTACCTGAGATGTGTCCTGCATCAAAATCCATACTTTTGATCAAATTTCCCCTCTCTCCCTCTCTCTCTGTCTCTTTGCTCGCCCTTCATTTCACTGCACAACAGCCTCCTGTTATCAAACCATCAAAGCCTTTCAGAAATTAATTGCTTTGTTGTCAAAATAAGAGCGTGCGTATGAAAGTGCATGGAAAGTAAGACAGAGAAGATCCTCAACAGCTCCTTATTAATCAACAGTGAGACGTGTAAAGCGAAGGTGTCTTTTATCCTCCTGCTTCATTTTTCTTTATCTCCATGCAAATGAGGATGAGTAAATAGCAGAACACTTCTGCACACGCGGCTGTTTAGTCCTTGATCTTTGTTTTGTTTAATTTGCGTGACATGTTGTGTGTTTGCGATGACGTGATGTCTTCCACCCCTCCACTGTGTCTTGTACGGCGTTTCTGATGGCTTCCTGTCTGGAGTTACGTGGAAACAAACCACCCATGTGTCTGATGGGTTTTCAGTGGAGTGATGGGCAGGGACATTGACACTCTTTATGGGTACTCTTATTTGTGTACACACTTTAAAATTAAAATGACATTTGAGTTTGAGCAGATTTTTTGCAACAAAAATCTACCATATTATTAAACCATGTTTTTTTTTCACCATTGTATTTCAGTTCATAGCAAAATGGAACATGATATTATACCTTGGAGAACTTTATAAAAACCATAGTACATTAATTCCAGTTCCATAGTATTACCATCAGATTCCATCAATGTACCAGGTACTTTGTATGATACCATGGTAATTTTTTCATTCTAAGATTTGTAGATATCTCCCATGGTAATACCATAGTATTCTTGGCTTTTATGAAAGGAATTAATACTATTATTCAGCAAGGATACATTGAATTGATCAAAAGTGACAGTAAAGACATTTATTATGTTTCAATTTCTATTTCAAATAATAATATTAATAATATTAATAATAATAAGGTTTTTTTAAGCAACAAATCAGCATATTAGAATGATTTTTGGATCATGTGACACTGAAGACTGGAGTAATGATGCTGAAAATTCATCTTTGAATCAGAAATAAATTATATTTTACAATATATTCACATAGAAAACATCTATTATTTTTCTATGTGAATATATTACACATAGTGTAATACATGTAATACATAGTACACATAGTGTAATATATTTTGCAATATTGCTGTTTTTACTGTATTTTTGATCAAATAAATACAGGCTTGGTGAATTTTTTTTAAATTTTATAAAATAAATAAAGGATTGGTACACACACATTTAAAATGTACCAACCCAAAACTTTTGAACACTAGAATAAATACTATAGTATACAAATATGATAATCATGATTAGTGCCACAATATTGTTCAGCTGCTAATTTAACATCGATGAACCATGGTACCAAAATAAGTAAACATCTCTTTTCTCTCTCTAAATAAGTCAAAGTAAGGAGCTGTCGTTCTGTGTACTGATGTAGTTTGGAAGGTTTCATCTCTAACGAAGATAAACAGCCTGTTCTGCCCTTATGGGATGGAGGAAAACCTGTGCACACCCCACCTCCTCTCTTCATGGTGTTGTTTTCATTTCCATCAATAAGCGCTTGAGTTGCAAGCACTCGAGTTAAGAGAACCAGTAACCCCTATCTCTCCAGAGCAGCTAAACCCGGTTAATGGGCTCACAGTCCTGCACGTCTGGTCTAGAGACAGCTGGAGGGAGGTCTAAATCCAGGTTAATGTCGAGAGTGCTGTTTTTATTTACCATTTGTCATGTCATTAGATGGTGAGATTGAAGTACCCCTATTTTGTCCCAAACAGTAGACATTGACATAGCATTGCTAGTAGTCGGGAGGAAGTCATGTTAACAAGTTACCGGGTTGATGCATTGAGTTAATCACTGGATTTGACAAAGTTTGTGAGGTTTATGCCTTCTTCAAAAGATATTCAGAATTTTAGTAGCAAGTAAACAAAAGATCCATGAGCAAATTGTGTATTCTGTTTTTTTCTGAGTAATATCTATGAAGTAAAGTTTTTTTTTTATTTTTGGGGAGAATAAAATATGAAGTCTATAGACATTTTCCACTATTTTCATTCTCTCTCATGCCATATAGTTGTTTGTGGAGAATGGTGAGCCATGTTTTGAATAATTTGTGCGTTGTCATTGTTTTCAGATTTATTCACATTAAAAATTATTTTAAATCACATTGTATTGTAGTTGATGGTGGTGGTCAGTGTCTAAGTGGACAGTTCTTGATCTGTCTGAATATATGAGACTACTGTATATTATTAGTATTTGTATAGTACTGTATTTTCTTCAATATTTGTTTCTTTGTCTATTTTATTCTGTTTCTCAACCAAATGTTGAGTAACCTCATTTCTTCCTGGCATCCCAAACCCTCATAACTCACCCTCAAAATGTACAAAATACTAAATATTCTGTGTTCTCAGCCAGTCTGTTTACCAACCCTAAATCTCAGGAGATGCTGGCTTGAACAAGGCCGAAGAATTACTAACCAATCCAGCTTGGGTTTATAGTTTTGCATTTCACGTATCTGCTTGTATAACAGCTGCCTTGGATTTCAGGTTCTTATAATCTTTTTTGATGGGTTGAAGTCCATGCAGAATTAATTTTAGATGTTTAATTGCTTCAAGCTTATTGAAGTACTTTATTTGTGACAGATGTACTGTATGCAAGTGTGGTTGCAGGTTTGTTTGTTTGTTTGTTTGTTTGTTTTTCTAGGGTGGCTTTTTTTTGTTAGTTGTTTTACTTGTCACATGACAAAAGGAATATTGTACAACAGTGTCACAAGAGACATTATCCTTGTTCCAAAGCGTAGTGAGCTGCCTTCAGTATATGCCTGCTGTTTACATAGGCATCTGCCTTATATGGCTCAGTTGAATTGGAACCTCACAAGTTTCTGTTTTGGAACAATTTTCATAGGCAGCAACTCAGAAAATTTGAGGCAACTGTTTGTACTAATGCTGTGGTACACACAGAATACTAATTTTATAATGTTGCTAATATTTATTTATTTGCCATTGCTCATCACAATGCATTTGGCCAAAACAAGGCACAAAAAACAAGCTGTAAAAATTATTTTTTAAAGTGTGTTTTATAAGAAAATAATATTTCAGTTTTTCTAAATGTTTTTAATTCGCTTTGTTTCCTGCTGTTTCTTTGTAATCGATTGTGAAATTTACTAGCAGTTTCACCTTCTTTTTTTTTCTTCCAGTGTAGCATAAGAAGCAGTGTACTTAAGTTGCCTTTGGAAAAGCCTTTTTGTTGCTAGTGCACTTATGATGCCTCAAAAGGCTGCTCGCTGTGTTTTGGAACAGCATCTCTCTCCTTCTTTTATACTCATTGCTAAAGTGAAGTAGCCATAAATCCAATATCTCCCACAAACAGGGCGGTTTTCTTCAAATTCCCATCTCCACTGCCAAACTGAACTGGGAAATGAACCCTTTTCAAATCAGCTGTGGTCAATTAAACTCAAGCGGCTCTTTTAACAGAGAGCCACAGTGCGTTCAGTAGTGCTTTAGGCCACTTTTAGCAGCCTGTCGCATTGCATCACATGTCCCCTGGCCAACACTTCCTATCTCCCCTGACAAGAGAGAGGATGGACAGATGAAAGCGAGAGATATATCCCCCATCCTCACCTCTTCATTTCATACTTTCAGTCTCCTACAGGATTGACCTTTCTTTGTGTTTTTCCCCCATCAGGACATTGAAGTGATGACAGGGTAATTGGAGGTCTATTGATCTGAGCTGTTATGTTGTTGTTGTTGTTGTTTGTTCATTTAGTCACATACTGTAGAAAATGGAAGAATTGTTTGATTTTGTTCAGAACATGTTGTCAAAAGTGAAATTACTCTAATGACATCATAAATGGAGTATCCATGTGTTCTTTTGTTGAACTGGAAAATACACATAATCAGATGTACTACAAATATTACTATACAGCAACAACTAGTGTAATGCGAAAATATGTATAGATTGTTTATTCTGTTTGTATAACAGCTGCCTTGGATTTCAGGTTCTTATCATCTTTCCTGAAGGATTGAAAGTCCATGTAGGATGAATTTTAGATGTTTAATTGTTTTCTTCACTATTTTTAAATTCAGCGTGTTACTTGTTGTGTCTTTGTGATTGATATATATATAGAATTGTTTAAATGGATTTTCTAAATTGATTTGATTCACTAGGAGGGTTACACTGAACTAGACACAAACTCAGACCTGTATCAAAACATCTTGAGTGCAGCTTACAGCCGAATTATCCATCTGTCTGTATATTTCACGAAGAATACCCTTCAGCCACCTCACGCTTTCTGTTTCATTGGGCTGTAAAGAACCTGTGTTTTACGAGATATGTTCAATACGACCCACTGTTGGCTGAGTATATTAACACCAAACAAGGGCACAAATTTACAGAAGAGCTTCGCTAAAGGCAATATATGATATTTTAAAAGCCCCTTTAATAAAAGGCCTGCCATCAATCTCTAATGCCCTTTCATTTACAAGAAAACTTCTGGCACAACTAAAGGCATGAGTTGAAGCAGAAATACCTGTTTGTCCAAACAGTGACCGAAGAGGGTTTAAACATTTCTGTCAGCGTTTACAGTAAATTGTCAACTGTAAAAGCAACACTCAGACTGTAACTATCTATTAAGACTGATTTATAATCCGTAACATGTAAACTTGTGCTTGGCAGTATATTACACCAGGCTGCTCCGCCACACCTCAGCGCCACTGCGTGATTTACTGACCCAACATGAAATCATAAACATGATAGCATATTAAATCAAAACTAGGCTGCTGAAAAAAAAAAAAAAAATGCCGGTATAAACAATCCTTTGACATGAAATAAAACAGCAGGCATGAAAGTTTAAGGAAAGCCTATGAATAGTTGGATTTGTTACTGTATGCTCTTGTCCTATACAGGACATCTCATGCAGGATCGTTTTTCTTTGATATATTATTTAAAAAACAATTAAGTCCAAACATTCATACTCCCAGAATAGATGGTGTGTGTGATTCAGTATGAGAGGGTTTATGAGACAGTAGTGTCTAATAAATGATAATTCTGTCATTATTAACTGTACTCATCTTCATGTTGCTACAAACCTGTATGACTTTATTTCTTCTGTGGAAGCGCAGATTTTCCAAGCTGCATTTTCCAACAATTGTTTACAACCTTTTTTTATTTTTTTATTTTTTTACAAGGACACATTAAATGTAGCAAAAGTGACAGTAAATACATTTATAATCGGTTTCATATAAATGCTAATTTTTTGAACTTTCTATTCATTAAAAAACCGCTGAAATAATAATTAATAATAAGATATGTTTCTTGAGTAACAAATCAGCTTATTCCAATGAAGGATCACTGAAGACTGGAGTAATGATGCTAAAAATTCAGCTTTGCATCACAGGAATAAATTACACTTTTGATTTTGGTTGCACTGTCCCTTTAAGTGACTGTATTGTATATACTGTCTATATACATATATATGTCATCTGAGGTTTTCTTTTTCCTAAAGATGAACAATGTTCCAAATATTAATTTTAATTTCAGAATCACTGAGATGTCTTATGTCGGCATCTGAAAAGTTTCATCATTGAATTGTGTCTGTCTCTCAAATATGTGTGTGAGTAATATTTGGTTTGAATGTGCAGATTTGCTTCTTCTGACTGTTTTGTTGCCTGTGGTCAGTGGACAGTCACGGATGTGTGTGTGTGTGTGTGTGAGTGAGAGTGTTTAGAGGGCATTCTGAATCACTCCACTATGCATGAAAAGCTTTTAGGCAGCGGGCCTGCCAGGCACCCAGCTGTCAATTTATTTGATTTGAATTGTGGACTGGAGTTATGAAGTGTGAAACGTCAGGGCTAAAATGTTTTGATTACCCCCATACACTGTGGCCATCAATTTCCATCAGCCTCCTCTAAGATATGGAAGGTGTGTGTATCTTAGCATAAAAAATGGTTATCTGTAACCTAGTTTAATAATTGGTTTGGGGCGTGTTAATTCTTAGCTGGATGTTGTTTTCTAAAATGTGCATGTTCGAAGCAGATCTGAAAGCCTCGTAAAAGTGTTTAATAAGCGGCTTGTATTTACAGCGCAGTGCACTGAATGTGCTTGTTATTCATTGTATTCATAATATAATATTTGGGTTGCATTTCTAGTGACTGAAATTGTCTCAAATATTTAGAGAGAACATCTGAATGCGGAAAAGCTAAAGTAACAGAAAGAGATCCAGTTTAACAAAAATGTTCCCTGCTAAATTGCTTTTCCTGTTTCAATAGGTTTACGTCATTAAGAAAAATAATGTTTAAAGGAAAAATTCACTCCAGAATGAAATGTTATTTTCTCACACGTGTTGTTACAAACCTGTATGACTATATATATATGACTATATATATATAATATAAGTGCTTCATTTAAGGCATGCAAGTCTAAACTTTGTGTGAAGCTTCTCACTTTCATCAAGAACTTTTCTTTTGTGTTTTTTGGAAGAAATAAAGTCATTCAGGTTTAGGACTTAATGGTGAATAAACTAAGAAATAACTAAAATTTTTGTTGTTTGAGCTATACATGGTTTAATACATTTAAATTTGTGATTCCATTGAATGTACGAGACTCTTAATGAACGTATCATTGTAAATGTCTGTCGGTCTCTTCTTTTTCATTAGATCACCTATAAGGCTCTTGGCTCCCTGGACCCCAGTGCAGATTTGACAACACAACGTGGCCGTGTCTTCAAACTCCAAAATGAGACCCATCATCTCTTCGTAGGATTGTATCCTGGCACCACTTACTACTTTACGCTGAAAGCCAGTACAAATAAAGGCTTCGGCCCCCCTGTGACCAACCGTATTGCCACCAAAATCGCAGGTAAGGAAACAGCAGGGTTTAAGCTGAGGGTGCAGCTAAGATTATTGGATTTTTTCCAAAGGCTAATGATGATTATACACAATTATAGTAAAACAGACCCTCAAGTTCCAGTTTAATTGAGTTAATGTGACAGACATTTGTTCTTTATGGATATAGAGTATTGACGTCAGACAGACTGGAGATAATGTATGAAATTATTTCAGGGAACATGAACTGACGGGGTTAAATAAGCTTAATTTGATTGCTTACCTAATTATCTCTTGCATTTCTAAAATTTGCATAATTAGTTTTGTCATTTTGACTTTTTTGTGTCTTAAAGAAGCTTTGCTGGAGCGAAAATCTCATTAGCGAGTCGTGTTATTGGCATAAATATCATTGGAATACAGTTAATGTAAAGTGAACAAAATAATGAGAACATGAATCGTAAACAACATCCTCCACAAGTTCAGCCGTATTCCTGTGGCCCGCGGCTGTCAGTTCGTTCCGTTTCATAATGACGTGGCATTTGTGCAGCACACCAGACACCATTTATTAAAACCGTATTGTTCACTGAATCTAAACATTGTAATGAGAGAGTGACATTTTCAAAACGATTACATAGTAATGATTGTTTTAAATTAGGCTTCAAAACTGTATGCTTTCTTGTAGGAGTAAATACTGTGAAATGAATGTTTTCCCAAATACATGAATATTAATTATGCATAATATTAAACATGTTTTTGTGTGTTTGAAAGGCAGCTGAGTTCCAAGGTCAATACAAGCTAAACTCTGTTGATGGCATCTGTAACATGCTGTCGATTGCCGCATACAACAATTTTGACATCTCCTTCAGTTTGTAAAGCATGCATGAAGGGTTGACATTAATGCACTTTCGTTTCAAAACTCTTTTATAAATATTGGTCATTTTATACTTGCAAATGCAATTAACTCATGTTACATAAACCGATAAAAAGTGCAAAGGTTTTTAGACATTTGGTTTTCATCCATTTGTCCTTGAGATGAGGTCTGCTAAAGGTGGGTGTACACGGTACGATTTTTGCTGTCGTACGAGCTCGCAGGGGATTTTTTTCTCTCGGGAGAAAATCGCAGATGCTCACATGGTCGCGGCTCATACCTAGTGAGAATAAATACGGGCCTATTCTGAGAATGTTACGAGCACCTCCCGACCTTCCAATAATTTTCAAACATGTCAAAAAAAAAATCGGATGCTGTTGGTTTAACTTCTTGGCTTATGTGCGGTTGAATGAGACGATTTGGCGTTCCATCTGAAGTTGACCAATCAGAAGATGACAAAAACTTCATATTATGTATATAAATAGTCTATATAGTGATTTTAGTTTAATTATACAGCTCTGTTTTTTATTTGCTATTCCGAATTGTGCCAAATGTGCCGTTCAACTTCATGTATGAATATACCTGTTGTATTTCTGGCAAAACGAGCAGAAATTCAGAAATAGCCTTCTCACTTCAGGTCGTTTATGAAGAACAGAAAGTACATGCTTTTCTCTGCTTTTCAGCCATTCTCTTTGCCATTTTTTCTTTTCTTTTTTTGGACGTCACAAGCCACAAAGAAAACTATTTTATCCTCAGAATCCATATTTTTTATTAATGACGTGAAACGTAATGCTTAGGTCAGAGTTTGTAAAATCGTAGTAAATTTGTGTTGTGTGTGACTGCCTCCGTATAATTTTCAGATAAACTCAATCGTGACGTGCTAGGACTCACCAAGTTCAGACCTTTCGAATCGTACCATGTACGCCTGCCTTAAGCTATACAGTACGTGCTTGCTTTATATCCCGATAGTTGGTGTCCTTTTACATGAATCTATGTCTATATCTATGTGTCTGCAGCTCCATCCATGCCTGAATATGAAACTGACTCTCCTCTCAACGAGACAGACACGACAATCACCGTCCTCTTAAAACCTGCCCAATCACGAGGGGCCCCTGTCAGGTGAGCGTCCAAAGTATTTTGCTTATTTGTTTTACATTGAAGAACTGAACAGATGTAAAAAAAAAAAAAAAAAAAAAAAAAAAAAAATTATACTTATATAAACTGTCGTTTGATTGTCAACTTCTTTATATGGTAAAATAAACATTATTTGTCAACTTATATAAACTTTCTGGTCAGAAAAAAAAAATTAATTAAACAGGACACATTCTAATGTACGGGGGTAAAAAAAAAAAAACTTAATGTTAAGCTGTATTAAACTTTTATTGTTTTGATGTTTGAAAATCCCTTTTTGTCATTGACCCATTTGTTAACACTTTATTTTAATAGTTCCCTAACAGACATTTTGCTGACTGTTAGTAACTTTGCAAGTACATGTCAACTTATGCTACCAACTATAACCCTAACCCTGACCTAATGGTCTACTAATACTCTAATGAGAGTTAGTGTAGTTACAAATGAGAGTTAGCTGACATGTTGTTGCTAAGTTGCTTATAGTAAATAGAATATCTCATGTGGATTAATTAATAAATAAATAAATTAAATCTGCGGACAGATGCGAAGCACATTAAAAGGCAAGAATACACCAAATTACCCATGATTCCTCTCTCCAATCATCCAAGAGGGGTCTAGTGCATCGACTGAATGAAGAAGTGCATTACTGTTGATTCACTCGGGGTCCTGAGGGTTTTTAAATGCAGTCATTCAAATAAGCATCATTTGTATGCTAAGCCTTCGAGGGGATCCTGGTCCATTTGGCTGTGTTTTGGCTCTCAAACAGAGCCTTCCTCTGTGTGGAAATTCAGACTGTGAATGTGCAACAGATTTTGGCAAATTCTCGAAATTGCAAGTCGACACTGACTTGGAAGAACAGCACAATTGATGCGCAATGGGAGCCCATCAGTAATTATGACAATTATTTGGTTGCCATCACAATTTTGAGATGTATTTGGCAGTGTTATTGGAGTACCATTGAGATACTACTTTTTATTAATATTTTGAGTCAGTTTAAATTTTTGTTTTAAATATTTTTAATTTTCATTGTAAAGTTTTAGTAATTTTTGCCTTTTTTAAATAGCTTTTTAATACATCTATATAGTTTGTTTTCTTTTTTCTTTCAGTTTTATTTATTGTAGTGCATCAAGTTTCAGTGAGAAACGTTGCCTTGGAAACTAGCTGAAATAGATGTTTTTTATATATATATTTTATTTTAATTAATAATAATTTGGCAAGACAATATATGATTCTGTTCTATTCTGTTCTATTCTATTCTATTCTATTCTATTCTATTCTATTCTATATATTTTAAGGGTAGAAGCAAAACCTATAAAACCTTTAAAACTTGTCTGTTTTATAAAAAAAACATGTGGAAAAATGTTTAAAGTATTTCCATAGTTAGTGTGCTCTACAATGCATATGACCCTGGCAATCCATAAGTGTCTTTATGAAAAATGCACAACTGAAAATTGTTTATAATTACAGCATCTTTTGACCTGGGTTACAGGGGACGCACAACACACGACATCCAGTGTGCACTTAAAGCCATTCGTTTGAAATAGAGATCCAATGTGTTTGAAAGAGAAAAGCAGACAGGCCTCTTTGGTCATGGGAAATTATCCTTTATGAAAGATGCCAGATTAGAGGCTAGGATAATTTGCCACGTCTTTGCTACGCGGAACATACATTTCCCTAATTGCACATAATTGGGAAGCATGTTCTTGGCGTAAGACCACATAATTGCAAATAAGTACTATTAGCACAAGGAGCTCAAAAGATGTCCTTATCAATTCACTGTGTACTGAAACACACACATGCCCCTCTCCAGTCCTTCCCCATGACGAGCACTTTCAAAAAGCCCCATGCGCACAAATCCACCACCTCCCCTCCAGCTAATTACCGTAGTAGAGATTTCCCTCTGCTGGCTTGCTACCGCATCGCCTGCCTCGTCGTTTTCTCTCAAGAGGAGAAGCAGCTGTGTCTTTTTGGGTCTCATGCAGGTTTAAAGAGTTTTTTTTTTATTCCAAAAGGACAGTTTAATAGAGATGTTTAGCAGCTAGTTGTTAGCGTTAGAGAATTCTTGATGGCTGACAAGGCCTTCTGTGATTCTTAGAAAGCTACGGGAAGAGATGTTCTTGATGGTTTTAATGGCTCGTTAAATTGCCTCAGGCACAGCTCCCTCTCTCTCTTTTTTTGGATGTGCCATCACTAGCTGAAGATACTTCTCAAATTGAGAGGCTGCAGCATAAGTGGCTAATGCTAAAGCATGTGCTTAAATATTAAAGTTGGCGTTTACCATTCCTAATATATTAAGCTAGTTTTATTGTGCACCAATGGATTAAATCAAGTCCCATCCTACTGTTTTCTCATTGAATGTCATGTTTTCCTCATCACTATGTCACATTACAGAAATGAAATGCATTGTGAACATGTTTCATGTTAACTTAAATAAAAACCTATTGGAATTGAGCCTCTTCATTAATTTTTCTGAGGCCTCATCAGAGACTAGCTACAATAATGTCATATTAGGTACTTGTTTTGATATTTAGTACATTCATTTAACTTTTTTTCCCCCCTCTAGTGCTTATCAAGTGGTGGTTCAAGAGGAAAGGAAGCAGAAAGTTCGCCGAGCCACTGATGTGTTGGAGTGTTTCTCCGTTCCTGTTAGTTTCAGAAACGCCTCCATCCTGAATTCACCTCACTATTTTGCGGCTGAACTCCCCCCTGTTAGCCTTGCTGTTGTACAGCCTTTTACTATAGGAGACAACAAGACTTATAATGGCTACTGGAACGCACCGCTGTCACCAGCCAAAAGCTACAGCATTTACTTTCAGGCCCTGAGCAAAGCCAATGGGGTGAGTATCCCATTTACAGTTTATTTCTTTTACCAATTCAGTCTTCTTGATAATGGTTGACAATTGAGTATTGGTTGGTAAATTAAACTCAAACTGAATGAAATAATTATGTTTTGCACATGAGAATGGAACTTCATGAAAATTAAACATTTTCCAATCCTCATCGTTATAATCCCCAAAAATAATTGTATTATTTACTTTAGTATGTTTTGTTCTAACAAATGCTGTTAGGCATGCACATACCAAAAACTAATGCAGATGCACGCCAAAAAATTGTCCTAATATATAACTGTATTTCTTACTATAATATAGTATTGCATTAATAGGAATCAAAATAAACGGTATTGACAATAATGTGAATTATAAAAAAAAAAAAAGAAAATAAAAAAAAAACACTAATGATAATGGTGGCAAATGGTGGGAAATTTGGAGAAAAAGTAATCTCTACATTTGAGAAGTCTTACCATTGGGGGGAAAATCATGTTTTAAAGCATGAATCTGTAGGATAAAAAGTCTAAAAGTACACAGAACATAACCTCAGCTATATATCATCTAAAATTGCAAGGCTATTCTAGATGTATTAATGCATTTTTAGATATATATTCACATATTAGCGTTTCAGCAAGCATAATGCACTCAGTAAAGGCTCCATTTGGGCCTGCTGCATTGCTGTGCATTTTGAAGTATGTGGTTCCCCAATTTGATTGGATTTGATTCAATTCAATCTCTCAGTCTCAGGCAGCTGGAGAAAAGCACTCAAAAACAACCTCAGACCGTGACCCAGATAATTTGATTGGAGATTCATGCATAAAATATGGATTTAGGTTGGTAGTTCAGATTTGTTTTCAACTTACCTTGTTCCTAGTGTGTTCGAGGAGCACTCAGTGTAATGTGTGCCATTCAAATTTTTTCATTTCCAAGGCACAAAGTAACAAATAAATTCACAATGCAATTCAGTTTTGAGATTACCTGTCATACTGATAGCTATTCAAACTGGCTTGATGTAGCAGTCGTCATTAGTAGAATCATTTATTGATTTGGCGCGTTCTGTGCAGTTTTGTAATGATATTTATGCATGAAAAATACCAAACAATATCACTGCTTTATTCAGTGGCTCTGAATAGTATTTGGACTTTGGACACTTAAAAATGTCTGAATGTGAGTGCACTGGATAACAAATGATCACACCAAGTGTAGACAAGTGCACATCTCAAGCTTTGTTTAGTTTGATTTGATAAAGACATTCAGAGATTAAGTGTCAGAGTATAAGTGATGATGCTGCAAATCCAAACAAGATTTTAAGACTATTAATACAATTTTAAAACCAAAAAAAAAAAAAAAAAAAAAAACACCCATATGTTCTTCTGTTAAGCAGTGTAACGTTTCTTAATTTTTTGAGGCTCAAATTGAATCTATCTATAAGTCTATTGGTTTTCTCCCCAGCTCTGTGCTCCTTGAGGTTCTTCCACCAAGCATTCCTATGGTTTGGTTCTCTAGTTTTGCAACAATTGCCATTGATGACATCTCAAAATTAGTGTTGACAATGAACTCATCCACTTGTATCCTTGACCCTGTTCCAACTACTGTTCTTAAGGGGTGTCTATCGACAATCAGTACCTCATATTAAATATTGTTAACACTTCTCTTAATATTGGGATTGTTCCGTATGAACTTAATTTTAAAGTTATCACACCAGTCCTTAAAAAGCCTGGATGTGATACCTCTGATCTAACAAATTACAGGCCCATTTCAAATCTTTCTTTTCTGACTAAAGTCCTTGAACATGTTGTTATGGCACAATTACATTCTCATTCGTCAATTAACAACCTTTTAGAGCCTTTCCAATCTGGGTTTAGGTCAGGGCACAGTACTGAGACCGCTTTTGTTTGCGTTATCAACGACCTCTTGGTCTCCACTGACTCTGGTGCCTCTACCATTTTGGTTTTGTTAGTGCAGCATTTGACACAGTATGTCACTCTATATTACTTGATAGAGTAAAGAGTTGGCTCGGTAACTCTGGCTCATAATGTCATCATGAACAGGAACTGTAGTCCACATTAAATTTTCTAGTCATCATTATCAATTTCCATTGAGTACAAATGCCAGCATGACTTTTAAAGGCCTTTTCAGATGAAGTGTGTAATTTTGGTGGTGTTAAAATACTTTTTCTTATCCCTATTTAAGCCAATCATAGGTTGATTCCCCCGAAAAGAGCCCTTGTTCAGTTGACATTGCACACATCAACTTTAGAGAACTACTGCTGTTTCTTGATCTCTCCTTGTAGCAGCAGTCCATAAACGATGGCATCTCAGAGCGCCGCTTCCCACAGAGTTTCTCCTGGCACTGCTAATAGCACCAGGTCACTTTTGATAGACTTTATCACGTCAGTCTTGCCAGAGATGGCGAGAGAGGGAGGGATGGTCAAGGGAATAGTGGTCTCAAACTGTTCTAAGCTAAATTAGGATTCCTCCGCTCTCTTTTGTCCCTCCAGTGTGTTTGTGAACAGGCCCGCAGACGCTCAGGCTAAAAGAGCAAGTAATTGCCGCTGCAGGCGTCTTTTGTTCTGAAAGAGGGATACGGAGTTGTGAAGAGGCACTCGCTCTTTAAGTGGCTGAACCCACACTAGAAAGAAATTGAAACAGACACATGCAGCTTTTAACAAAATGGAACCCGCAAAGCGCATCCTGTCTTTGGCTTGTGGCAGGTAAAAGGACAAGTTTGTGGCACTTTGTTTCCACGGATGTGTTGCTCTAATAGGAACAAACACTTGCATTTAAAAGTCGCGACCTGGCAGCTATTATTGGACAACTTGATTAAAAAAATAACCAAGCAAACAAAGCGTTTAAAGACTTTTCCCCCAGGTCTAGTGTTAAATGGTCAGTTGGTAGGTCACATAATTAAAGAAGAAATATTTAATAATCTGCACTATTTATTGATTAAATTCTCGGGAAAGTTCAGATTTCCTTTATATCACCAAAGCACAAGATGCTCTTGTAATAATAATAATTTTTTTTGGTAATAATAATAATAATAAGCACAAGATGCTCTTGTAATAATAATAATTAGTTAAAATAGAAATAATAATAATAATAATAATAATAATAATTTTATTTTTTATTTTTTACTAGCTGTCTGGACCCAATCCAGATGTATATACATTTGAAACTAAAATCTTGATGAACTACAGACTGGGTGGCACACTGAATGCAGAGTTTTCATTTGGTCAGTGCAATGAAATACTTAATTCAGTATTCATACTGTATATTCATGAATATGATTAATTGCTTACTAATTAAATGAAATGGGAATAGCCCTAATCACGGGTTAATTAGTGTTTCACCCTCTTCCTGTTGTTCTGTACAGTTCATCAGCGTCTGATAGCATTGATACTCTTGGTTGGAGACTAAAGATTTCTCTCGTGGCAGTCAGGAGTGTTTTTGAAGCGTCTCACACTTCTTTAACACGTTTTTTGAGAATCTCTTGCCGTATCTTTCTTCATTTTCACCTAACACTGCAGTCAGCTGTCATGCTTTCCTTTGTTCTTTATGAAAAACAGAGTGCTCTGTATGAATGAAAACACTATAGAAAGCACAAGCAGCTTGTGTCATAGTTTTTTGTTTTGTTTTTTAGTTTCTTTTGCCTAAACCTCCTGCTAATACTTCAGCAGACTGGAGGTGTTACTCTAGAAAGCAACATCTCCTGAAATAGTAGCGCTGCTGTCTCAAATACCTCCAGACGACTGGCTGATGCCACTTTTCTTTTCTCATTTTGTACCACACGTTTCTTTTATTCATTCTCTATGGAGCGTTTTTACTCCTGAGCCCCTAATGTGTAGATGATTGCCTCAGGAGGTTGTTGTAATCATACATACCTGCGTTCATAATTTGTAATTATAAGCATCCAACTCACAATCTGTTTAAAACACTGCAGAAACTGGGTAAACTCAGCTTAAATTGTGAGACACTTGCATGCTTTTGTTCGTCTCCTAGGAAATAATGTTTTTGATCAGCCTGTTTATGAGACATGCAGAAGCTGATTATGACAAATAAAAAGATTTTAATAAATAAAAAGTTTCATCATAAATCATGTCTGTAGCATATATGTGACATTGGAATTGTAATTAAACTGTGTTGGTTTTTTTTTAGAGATATTGTTAAATAAGCTTTCCATTGATGTATGGTTTATTAGGATCTGACAATATTTGGCCAGGGTCCAGGGTCACATATAGGGTTATTTGTTCCTTCCAGAGGCCCAAACTTGGCACAAATCAATGTGCTCACACAAACTGACCTAGTTAATAGTTAGGTATTAGTGTTCCTTGGTTACAGCCGTTGTCATCAGCAAAATTTGCTGCAGGCATGTCAAGATAACTGCTGTAATGGCTAACTAATCCATAGCATGCTTCAGAATTGAGTGAGTGACCAACTAGAAACCGTATAGACTGTAAATCTGCTGTCATGTGGATTAACTCTAGCAGGCACGGCAAAAAGCTGAACGTTGACATGAAATCCATATTCTTTAACTTCTCTGGCTAAGCATGAGGCATTTGTCATAAGAGTCCCGTGTTCTTTTTAAACACATCAACGAAAACTTGTCACTCAAGTTTAGTAAATTGCAGTTGGTTGTATTTTTCTGTGGGGAGTTATTACTGTAGCTTATTTTTGCTTTCCCTTTCTTTCAAAACTGTCATGCATGTGCCAATCTTTCCATTTTGCAACAAAAGCCAACTTTTTTGCTTTTGTTTTGTTTAAGAACATCTTAACCAACATAGCAACTGTCTCACAACAACTTGACAATGAGCCACAGCACTTTAGCATCATTGCTCAGACCAGCAGTGTTTTCCTTATAAAGTGTAAAAATCCAGTACTGATATTCAGTCTGCTAACAGTAATTTTGCAGTCTGTTAGAATAACTAAGTTAGATGTTTAGATGATGACTCTTTTCTCATTTTCACTCGCCACCTTGCAGTTTTTTTCTGAGCTGCAAAGACATGTTTTTTTTCCATACTTTTTTCTCCATCTTTCTCAGTCTTCCTCTTTCCGTCATTACGCGGTCATCGTAAAAAGCCTTTGACAGTCTGTCAGTGAATTATTTGACTGGAGGGGCAGACAGTATAGCTCAGCTGTCACTGGATGTTTCCCATCAGCCGAGACCCCCTGCTATTATTCCATTCCCCAAGTCCCAGCACTCCGACTGCACTCAGAAACAATGTACCGGCCCTCAGCTCCTTCCTCTCACCCTTTTCTCTTACAAAAAGTACTGGAGCCGAGCCGTACCATGGTGTAGCAGAATTTTGGGTAACACTTAGATTAGGGAATACATATTCACTATTAACTAAGAGTTTTCCCTCAATAAACTCTTAATTGCTTTTTTTTTATTTATTTTTTTTTAAGTTAAAACCATGGTACTTTTTAATTAGTAGGCTCTTTTTGCCTTCCCTCCCAGTTTTTGTAGCTTGTATGCCTCCCTCCATTCATCTGCATGGAAAGTCCTCAAAAAACTAGAGCGATATTATTTTCATTCACTTTTACAGTGGCCAGCAGTGTTTGACCCATCATGTCCGATAGCAGTCTGTGACAGACAGATGGTCTGCTCACATATGGACCCCTCTCCGTCTTGCTGTGTCTATCCACCCCCTCCTTCAATGCCACAATCAGATGGGACAAACCGTCACTGACAGCGAGGTCACGTGTTAGTAGCTGCCCTTTTCCACTGCATTGACGGTTAATTTTTCAGTGTCAACAGTGCGAGTCGAGGGCGTTGTAGTGTTTGCATTCATCAGGATTGGATGTATTTGAGCAACTGTGTATGGGTTTTGATTTGCCATGAGCCAAATTGATATGTGCAATGAAGTGTTGCCAGGGGGATTTTTAATATTTCTGAAGAGTGCCGCTGATAAAGGCATAGTGAGTTATAAAATAAATGCTAGGAGAGAGACTGCCTGTATTTTACTTGTCTAAGTGATCAGACCTGGTGAAGGTTGCATTCCATAGACTTGCATTGACGGAGGGGCTGGGGGCATATCTAGGAGTCAGAATATCATAGACTCCATGCTTGAGTCTTTTGACTGGGGCCAGTGTGAAACCACCTAGCAGTCACCCAGCATAACATTTTGGCGAATTCATACTGGCTATATTATCAACTTTTATTCCAGTGTATTACTTTTATAATGACATTTAATAAAACAAAAACGGCAAAAAAATAAGTATTTACCATGTTAACAAACTATTTTTTGTTTGTGTTGTCACTTCTCTGGGTAGCAACATTCTGAACTTGTAAAGAATCAGTTGGCAGATTAATCTGAATGATTTATGCAGCATATAGCAAAGTGAATTAGTTGTGAATTTTGAGAACTGTGTGTTTGTGAACATTTAAAGGGTTTATTTAGAACTAGGCTGTCATTCAGCAGATGATTTTATCTAATGCAACCTAGCGCACTTATTAGGGTAGACGCACACTCTGGGCATGTGCATGTACACAGGTGTGAATGCTCAGACAGTGCAATGCAAGTGCAATTTAAAGGGATAGTCCACCCAAAAATTCTCTTATCGTTTTCTCACTGTCATGTGGTTCCAAACTCATCAAACTTTGGTTAATCTTCAAAATATGAATTAATATATTTTTGAAGATACCTGAGAGCTTTCTGTCCCTCCATCGAAAGTTCAGGTGTTGTAAATTGAATCAATATGATCCAAGTCTTGTGAAGAGATATTATTGCTTTATACAGTATGATGAACAGGTTTAGGCTTTAGGCTTTTATTTTGATCTAAACAGTGATTGACACATAAATAGAGAGCATGCATGTGTTTACCATACATGATGCCTCTATGTATTTGTTTATATATTAATAAACACATCAAATAAATCTGTTCATCATATAAAGCAAATGTTGTCTGAAGACTTGGATTAAACTTCTTGATTCGTATGGATTTTTATGACACCTTTATGGCCTTTTAGGATCTTCTAAGGTTTGATTACTTGGACTGTCAATGGCGTGACAGAGACCTCTCAGGTTTTATTAGGTTTAGAACGACATGAAGGTGAATAAATAATGACAGGATTTTCATTTTTTGCATTCTTGCATTGCTGCGTTGTTATCATCGGTTTATCTTTTCAGTAAGATTCTTGTCAAACAGTTGCTCTACCATCACATTAGTAGTTTACGTAAAAGAGAAAAAATGAGCACAGAAGAAAATAATTTATGCTATAGAGCCTCCTGTGGCAATGCTGAGAACTTTCTGAAATATTGCTATTAGCAAAACCTTTCAAGGCCCTGTGATGTGTAGGCATTACTGTTTACGTGCCTGCTGAGATGAGGTGCACAAGGACAGCAGATCTAATCAAAACAAGTGGCTGTTGTAAACATGCTCACAGAAACACATGGTAGCATCTGGCTTCCTGTCTCAGAGCTCTAAACTTCCATGCAGACTTCACACCCAAATCTGCCGACTAATTAACACCTGTCACGCCACACGTGCCATTCCGAGGATGCAAGTGAGAATTTTATTATCATAACTGGCATTCCAGAGGCAGCCACAAATGCTTTTGAATAGAATAGAATAGAATAGAATAGAATAGAATAGAATAGAATAGAATAGAATAAAATAGGAAAATGTGTTGCTATATAAATCAGCAATTTTATTCATATTTATGTTAAATATGTCTCAAACAGCATGACTACATTGGGTTATATCTTCAAAAGTCATTTTTTTAAAGGATCAAATCAGGTCTTCTTTTTTTTTTTCAGGTCAAGTTTTATGACTTTAAATGTCTTTAACTTGGCTGCAGTGACTTAACATGCATAGGAAAACTGAACTTTAATGATAGCTTTTCTCTGTTTTGGCCTAAGCACTGCATTTGGGAACCCTCCACTATCATTAGAAATGTTGTTATATAATTAACTGTTTCTTAATGTTATGCACCTCGTGATGAAAATAACCCGCACTTCATTGTGTTGCAATTACTAAGATCAGTGTAGCTTGACAAAAACAATGTTCCTCAATACAGTGTGGTTTTGATGTTTAATTAAAACAAAAACTTTCCTCTCCTCTTCCAGGAAACCAAAATCAACTGTGTGCGACTAGCTACCAAAGGTATGAGAATTGTTTCACTTATTTTTTAGCTTGTATGAATGAAACATTTTATTATTAATTACTATTGATTTATTCGTTTGTTTATTTATTTGCCTGTTCCTTTGTATATCCAGATGAGACTTGCTTTGGAAAAGTTCTTTGGCTGGGTTAATATTTGGATAGTTTTGTCCAATTTAAGTCCCTGTAGCTAAACACAATCAATCAATCAAATTCAATGAAATAAAAAATAGAAATAATGTTTGAAATAATGTTTGGGTTGGAATAAAGCAGATGTAATATTAGAAATGTTATTTCCTCTGTATTCTTAATAGACCTTTGATTTTATAGTGGAACCCATTACTAAACATGATGAGGTACAAAAAAGTAAAAAAGGACGAAGCCTTTTCATTTAAGTTGTACATTCAGACAAAGCTCAGTTGCATCAGACTGAGATTAGTGCTTCCGGTTTCATTGAAAAATCTGAAATCCCATTTTATTTTACCTGCATGATTATCTGCGTCTGGCCAACAATTCTGTTCAGTTTCTTTTGCTCCATTTCATTTCCCTTTCTTTCAGTAAAAAGACCCTTTCACATAATCACAGGAACAGAGCAATCACAAGAGACTTTCTATTATTTAATGGACATCACAGATAAAGAAACACTTTAGCCGTGTAGCGCTACAGACTCGTCATTTTTTTTCCCTTCTCCATTCTTTCTTTTCCAGTTTTCTTTCATTCCTTTTGGCTTTTTCTCCATCTTATTCAATAAGCTTGCTTCTGCACGCACCTGTTTGTTTGTTTGTTTTGCTGAACTCCATGTCCATGTCAGGCTTTTTTTTTCTTTTCTTTTTTTCATGGCCTGTTTTCCTTTCATATCCCAGATAGATCTGTCCTGAGTTGGGTTCTTATTATGATTGTAAAACCAATTACTTTTGTGTTTCTGCTTTAGAAACACATGCTTTACACTTTGTGATGCCTTGGATACAGATATTTGAGAGTTTCAACCTTTCCTTGCCTTTTATTGTTGGTGTTTTTAATAGTTTTAGATTACGGGGTGAATTCACTAAACTGTTTTTGTGATTTTTTTTGCACATGGTATTCACTCACTACCTGCAAACTAGTTTAATGAGAATGAAACTGTATTTAATTAAACGTGTCTTTTCTATGTGCACTAGACTGATTTAAGGTCATGCCTTGTTCATAAAAACCAGCTCTGTGTTCTGAAATACCATTAAGTTATGTTTGCCTAGATGTTTTCTTTATCAAAGAGTGCAGTTTCTGTATTTTAAATAACTCATTCAAGGAATAGTTCACCCAAAAATGGAAATGTACACGCCATCTAAGATGGAAATTTCTCCAGATCTCTCCTTATGAACCTGCATCTAGAATGGCCTGAGTGTGTGGACGTTTTCAGCAAATTCTCATTTGTGGGTGTACTGTTCCTTTCAGGTGTTTGGATTGCAGTGGTAGAACATGCAAATTTTGTAGTGTCATTAGCACAGTTACCTAATTTGAATAATTCCTTATTAAATTGGTTGATAAAACAATGCAAATTCATATAAGTGACAGCAGATGCAATTCAGTCTTAGTGCATTCCCCCCGTATTTTTTTTTATATGATTGGAGACTCAGAATAGAACAATTTTTCAAAGCAACATAAGGCCTCAATTTATAAAATATTAGCATTAATATGAAAAATATCTATTTATAAAATGTTCTATAACTCTTATGCCCATGTGAAATACCCTACATGCTGTATCCTACACATTTCAGTTTCCTTTCCAGCCAAATGTTACTCACTTGAAGGAAGCGCAGAGGATTGAGTTGAAAGCATAATTCTTTAGGCTATTTTTTCTTTCCTTCTTTTCTCTCATGCATGCCGGCCTGGAACGTAAAACCTTGTGTTAGTGGTAATAGGTAGGGGACAAAATACCACGCCCTACATACTTGTCATTCCCAGTGAAGGTGAATATTATACCATAGTCAAACTTTGCTTTCTTCTTTGTTCTTTCCACCCATCCACATTTCTTCTGCTGTTGTTTCCTTCTATACTTTTTTCTTCTTATTCAGTCTTTTTTTTTTTTTACTTTATTCTGCTTTTCTCCATCGGCATCTTAATGCATTTTTGCATGTCTGGTTCACTAAAAAGTCTAGCTGGTTTTCATTGACTCCATTGACACTATTGTAATTTGGGACCCTGAGAATGTACAGTGCCACCCACATGTCTTAAATGATCGTATTATTATTAATATTTCATGTTTAAAAACAACAGATATCCCCTCTCTATGATAGTTTTGCTCATGACCTTGTTATGCTCTGAAAAATGGAATCCATAATTAATATCAGTTGTCCTCTTTTAAAGAAAATTGCCTACTTAAAAATGACATAATATTGCTTTTAATCTGTTGTTAATTGTGGGGAAAATCCTTATGTATTTCTTATTTAAAAAAAACAAATGATATGTATTTAAATTTTATGTAAAAATGTTATATTATTTATTTATTTTTATTTTTACTTTAGCTCTATAAACCTTCTATTGTTCTGGAGTGTATTCATTCATTTTTGTTTCACCCAGACCATTACTTAATTGCTGTTTGGTTATGCATAAAAATGTTTTACAGTAGAGCTTAATAAGTTTCTGAGCAAAATGGAAGCATAAAGTGATATATGTTGCCTTACCTACAACACTCCACCCCTTACATGTGCAAGTGACTGCTTCACCTAACATGACCCCAGTCATACACTCTGACCCTGCCAGCCTAACTGGTGCGTGTGTGTGTGTGTGTGTGTGTGTGTGTGTGTGTGTGTGTGTGTGTGTGTGTGTGTGTGTGCGCGTGCGTGCGTGCGTGCATTTGAGTATGTTTGCCAGCATGTGTATGTTTGTGTGTGTTTACTATTCTAGATATGTTTTCCTGTGCATATATGCAATGTGTGTGGAATAATTAAGAGTACTTAACTGTAATGGGAAGGGTGCTTAAAGGGATAGTTCACCCAAAAATGAAAATTATGTCATCAATGACTCACCCTCATGTCGTTCCAAACCCGTGAGACCTCCGTTCATCTTCGGAACACAGTTTAAGATATTTTAGATTTAGTCCGAGAGCTTTCTGTTCCTCCATTGAGAATGTATGTACGGTATACTGTCCACGTCCAGAAAGGTAATAAAAACATCTTCAAAGTAGTCCATGTGACATCAGAGGGTCCGTTAGAATTTTTTGAAGCATCGAAAATACATTTTGGCCCAGAAATATCAAAAAACTACGACTTTATTCAGCATTGACTTCTCTCCCGGGTCTGTTATGAGCGCGTTCACAGCACTGCAGTTTAGTGATATCCGGTTCGCGAACGAATCACTCGATGTAACCGGATCTTCTTGAACCAGTTCACCAAATCGAACTGAATCGTTTGAAACGGTTCGCGTCAACAATAAGCATTAATCCACAAATGACTTAAGCTGTTAACTATTTTTAACATGGCTGACACTCCCTCTGAGTTCAAATAAACCAATATCCCGGAGTAATTCATTTACTCAAACATTACACAGACTGAACTGCTGTGAAGAGAGAACTGAAGATGAACACCGAGCCGAGCCAGATAACGAACGAAACATTGACTCGTTCTCGACATGAGGGTGAGTCATTAATGACATAATTTTCATTTTTGGGTGAACTATCCCTTTAACTGTTATATTTGTTTATTGTATGTTCATATTATTCTTAATTTATTCCTAATATTAATTTAGTATACAGTATTGAAGCAGTTTGCTGTTCTAATCAGATGTCAATCTCGATCACATATGCACACACACATGCACACACAGGTGTCAGCTCTTTAGTTCTAGTGCAGTAAGGTCCACGTTTAGTTGCTTCACCATTTCACTCTATGGTCATATACAGTATGTTTAATTGCCCTGACTGGAATTACAAATTGCTTGCACTAAAATATCTCACATTTCTAAAGGGTCTTGCTGGATAACTGCTTTGCACAGGAGATAGCCAACTTTTAGCCAGCTAGTGAACCTTTACAATGCCTAATCGTCTGAATTATGCAGATTGCAGCTTTCGTCATTTACGTTTTAAATGCATATTTTGACATGCAGTTATAAGGATCATAATTATTTTTTAAGAGTTGAATTTGAGTGTACAGTGGCCCCAAAAAGTAATTCGACACTTAAATATGCATGAATGTCATTGCACTAATTAGCATATGCATAGTGGGGTTTATTGTAAAAAAAGATCACAAATACAAAACACTGGATTTTTGCGCAGTACTTAACTACAAATTGCATTTAGAAATAATATTATTTAATTGCAGATGTAACTTGGATTGATATTTTGTGATTTTTCATTCTGTGCAGTCAAATTCGGGTATTTTTAGGTGTGGATTTTACAGGGCCAGTAATATTCATTATGGAATAAAAAGCAAAATCTAGTTGTGTTTGCTGCATTATCCCAACAGTTCCAATAACAAGCAAAAGAAACAAACTGGAGACATCATGCATTATGCATGTGCACTTTGAGCTTGAAATCAATTGTCAGTTTACACAAATGCCTTTGTTTCTCAGTGCTCCCATCTGGAATTTAACAAAATGCTCAAGACCAACCATGCTTAAATATAAACCACAATACACTTGTGAATTAGATACAAAAGGATTTTGAACTAAATGTATTTCAAATCCACCCATTAACCTCTCTGTATTTGCTGAAGGGGGGATGCTTTTTTGAGATATTAGCATCATGGGTTGTTTATATGGCTGCCTGGTCTTAATCCTAGTCCATTTGAGATTATAATCCTGTTAGATGCATCCAACGACGCATCTGTAATCCTGTCAGCTGCAGAACAATGGCAATAGAGATGTCAGCAACGATATGCACCCCCATAAACCTTTGCATAATCCCTCGGCCTACAGACCTGCTTTAAATAAAGTTATACAAAAGTACCGTTTCACACGCTAACTGAACCACACAGAGTATCGCAAAATGCCAGCAATTAAAATGGCAAAACTCACCCACTCCAACTCCCCCAGTATATGGTAGGGATTACATTTTAATATGATGGGCTTTGATAATAATTCCTCTTTGATACTTAATTTTACCCCCTCAAAATTAAAGGATTTGCATACTCGCAATTTTTATTGGGCATACAAGCAAGGGCTCGTGGGTGAAGGGAAATGTACAGTGCTTCTATAATCAAAGGCAGATTGTTTTTCTGTATTATTTTACATAACATTTTATGGTAAATAAAAAATAGCACTGCTCTTAAAGGATTGCTGAGATCCTTATGATTCATATGAGTGTAAGAGTCATTAAAACAATATTATTGTCAAAATTATACAGATATAAGCACTTAGAATCACTTTCTAACCGTTTTATTAGGTTGTGGGCGGTATGAAATTAACTGTGGTAAAATCATTATTAAAGCTGTAGTTTGAACAATTTTTGTTCCAAAGAACCTTTCAATGAACACTAAAAGAATAGTTTTTTTCTTAGTGTGAAGAACATTTAAAAAATCTAAAGAATCGTTTTCCACTTTAAAGATCTAAAATATTGTCATTTTTGTACCAGTGCATTTTAAATGTACATACTAAAAATTCATCTGGTCGATTCGTAGGTGTGTGCTGCCATATAGAGCTCTATGAGAAGTGATTTTCTGTTCTAAAGGGTCAGTAAAATGAGTCAATTGGTTAAGATTAATATTGTTGTATTGTCCTGAAGATAAGGCTTGGAGGATGATATCAGAAAATAGACTGAAAGAACCCCATCATGGAGTAAGTGTGTGTGAGTGTTTGTGTGTGTGAATCATGAACTGTTGAACCCAATCAGATCAGAGCAGACTGGAGGACATGGAGTTCAGTTACTACGCTGATAGAGTCAAAGGAGAACACATAGTCCATCCGCATAGACCATCCATAGCACTCCCTTCACCTTCTGACAGCTGTAGATGGAGCCAAAATGTGTTTGGCTGGAAAACACTCCAAAGACTAGCAAGGTTAGCAGAGATTGGCTCAGTGTTCTTTTCAAAGGTCAAAAGAAACTAAAGTTGTAAATGTTTTCAAAGTTCAGTCTCAGATGTCTTTTAGGGGTTTGCTTATGCCACCTTAGATTGCTAACCCATTGGAATTGAATAACTTCTGATCACTGATGTCATTGGAAAATTACTGTCGGCACATATGCATAGTATTTTTTATCATGTTCATATCTGAACGTACTTAGAACACCTTGATAAGCAAAACTGCATAAAATAGTTTTTTACTCCATCGATAAAAACAACAACTACAACAACAACAAAAACATTCTTGTGTGTATGTATATTTACACACATTTTTGTACTGAAAAATAAGACAAAAAAAAAAGTTTTGTTTTGCTCTGAAGGTTTGGCTCTTCAACGTACTGTTCCAGAAATGTCTGTATGTTTAATGTTGAATGTTTGCTCATGCTTAAAAAAAATGTACGGTTTGAGGGAAATAAATAAATCAAATTATTGAGCTTACATGAAAGCAAACCGCCCACATAGTGAGATCAATGCGTTAACATGCAACAGATTGTTAAAGATGTCACACTGGCAGGTTAAAACATTCTCTTAAAGGTGAAGTGGAGGTAAATATAACAACATAATTGTTTAATCATTCAACGCAGGGATTGCATGCTTTCCTAAGGTTTGTGTATCTGTACATATTATATGCAACTAGGCTATTTATTTATATCTATATGTTTTTTGAAGTCTATGCAACCTTTCTTCTTCAAATCATTAGAGTTGATGTAGATTATTAGATGGTTGAATATGTTTCATTTAGTTCAGGCTTTGAAAATAAAATGCAAAGATGATTATGGTCTTTTCAACAGTGAAATACAACAACAACAAACAGCTGACGTTCTTTCATAGAAATAACGTCAATTTCACAGTAGAATTACATGCCTGATGAAGGTAGATGAGCCGTTTGGTGTGGAGCTGTGCTAGTCTGAACAGTATTTTCTAAAAATCATGCATGGTCATACAGATTTTATACAGATATTACAATAACAATATATTGCATGCAAGTATGCAACATGCATACACACATACATCTGCATGAATCTCTGCCATCATCCTTTTTTTTTGTTTCTTGTATCCATATTTCATGCCTGCATTCCTTGCGTTTAATTGTCTTTTGGTTATTTTGCATTCTCTAACCCAGAATCCAAAGGCCCTAAAGTGTTTCATATTTCACCACAGTGATCCAGTATTCGAAAAGCTCCTTAAGGTCTTTTTTTTTTTTTTTTTTTTTGTCTGTTGCCTGTTAATTAATACCATTCAATAAACGATTCCCCTTTGCCATAAACCCGCCACACAGTAATGATCAATGTCACCTGTGCATTTGTTTTGTCTGATTTTAATTGCATTGAATTAATTTGATTTTGAATGCGTGTGTCTTTCGTTTTCTGTCTTTGGACTGGTTGTATGTATCGAATGAAAGTGTGAGAACATGAGATGTGCTTCTATGTACTTTCTGTTTGTGTTTTCGTTTAATTCTTGTGTTTGTTTGTTTTGTGTGTGTCACCGTAGAGCCTTTCTCGACAGTTCTTGTCTTAGTTAAAGGCCCTTTCTCTTCTTTGTGATGTACTTGTTGCTTTAAAGGTGCATCTACCCAGAATTCCAATGACATAGAGCCTGAAAAACAGGTGGACAGCACTGTAAAGATGGCAGGCGTCATTGCGGGAATCCTCATGTTTGTCATCATTCTCCTGGGCGTTCTCCTCACCTTCAAACGCAGGTACTGCTTACATAAACACACACACATATACACACACACACACACACTTAGAATTTATTTGTGCAGTTGCTCACATTTGAATGTACAGTAGCTGAGGCACATTTCTTTTCAGAGGAATTTGAGGGCTTTAGTTAGCATTGCCTTTGACATAATCAGCTTTTGTGTCTCCTGGTGAAACATGCACACTGGCTTTCTTTCATTACATCACTTCCTCTCACCAACTTAACCACCCACCCCCCAACACACCTCCTCATGTCATTGTGCCTTACAAGAGCCCACCTCTTCCCATAGCGTCTCTGCCGTCCCTGCCGCACACTCACACACCTTGCTCTCGCTCCTCGTAGATCTTTTCTCTAGTGTCTGTTTGTAACGATTTATTTAGTCTATGCATGAATTACGGGGGTGTTTGTCTGAGCTGCTATTTAAGGCTTGAACCCTTTAAATTGAAGCCAAAACTAGAGGTCTACTTTGAGGTAGAAGGGATGGGGTTGAAAAGATCCTATCAGAGACGGAGCAATATATCAGACAGAATTCCTGCACTTGTGTAAGTGGTAGTTCCCTTATTACAAAATCTATCTGCAGTCTTGTCTAAACATATAGATATTTAATAATAAACTTTTTCGGTTTTAAAAATATTTTAGTGACTTTTCAGTAAACGTGTGAAATAAGCATTTCATTTCAGAACTTTGATGTGTGATTAATTTTGCATTATTAAATTACATTACATTTATACTATAATGGCATTAAATTGGTCTTAGACATTTACCTACAAAGCTTTTATGTTTTTAAAGTGAATTTTTAGTGAATTTTCTTCAAATATTGTGTGAAATTGGTTTATGCAAGTTATATGCATGTCTCATTTTGCTTTATTCAATTGAATAATTAATAATACATGACATTATATTGGTCTTATAGGAAATCATTAATGAACTTTCACAGAATTTTTGTCAAATATTGTGTTAAATAGGTGTATGTGTGTTGTATGCATCTCTTTTTACATTATTAAATGGAATTATTTATAATATATAGGCATTATATGGGCTACTGTTCATATTAAATATAGTATGCTGCATTCATATAGTATACTAGTTTGGGAATGTAAGCAAGTCCCAAGTTATTTAAGTTTTTTTTTCCTTCTTTTTCTTTTTCTTTTTCTTGCGAACTGCTTTCTACTGTATGCTTCACAAACATTAGGACTATTTGCCAGATACATTTAACATTGTGCTTCTATTGACCACAGAAAACCTGGAGGTAAAGAGAATTTTATGGTAAAATGTTTTTGTAGATTTTCTAGTGGTCATGACAGCAGTAATTCATCAAATGATGGAGAAGAGCATTATAACTAGGCACATATCCAGATGCACATTGTAGTTAAGCACACTTTCTGCATTCGAAAGAGTCAGTTTAAGTGTACTGTACATACTGAAGCTGTAAGTCCTAGTAAATTATGTCAGAATGGGACAGTCTGCTGCACCTTCCAAAACCAAGCACGCAGAACGAGATGATAAACTGCCCTGTACCTGATTTGAATAATTAATTTAAGTGCTAAAATAAAATACACCATCAGGGGATGCAATCATTTTCAATGTGTGTGCTGCTGCTGCTTTTTTTTTTTTTTTTTTTTTTTTTAATTGAATCTCTGAATATTAAACTACGACAAGAAAAAGTATTTTAACCTCTTAAAAATATGGATTAGTTCTTCAAGAACTCATGTAAATTCCTTGAAATTCATTTAATAATTTGCACATTGTGTAACATTAGATGGACAATAGTAAATAACCTATAGATCACACTCGAACCCCACTGTGAAGCCCTATTCCTGTTCTTCATGGCATAGTTAGGATTTGCACTCATGCTGCTTTCCTTAAATAGCTGATTAAGTTGACCAAGTCTTTATGCATATGAACCTAAATCTAGGAGTTTTCATTTGTTTTTTAACCTGTTTGATTGTTCAGAAGGGCAAGGTGATAACCGGGAACTTAGAGCGAATGGCACATTGCCCATACAAGCCACAGTCAGAAATACAATAGTGGTTAAAACCACCAGCTAAATCAATAGTCTCTAATTACCATGAATTGTAAAGGAGAGCTTGACAGCACCATTGTTAATGCGTCACTGTCTGGAGCAGCATGAATTGAAACTTAATGATAGATCTCGCTATTAAAGAGTGGGAATCAAAAGGTTAGCCATGAATGGCCTTAGTAGGTGTTCATCTTCCACAGTCGATGGAGGAAGGGCACTTCTGCTATTCATAAGGCAGGAACTTGAGGCTTGAATATTACAATAATAGCTTGTGCTTTTTTGTCATTTTTCTGATGTGTGGGAGTCATAGCAGCAAAAGTTATATGCAAATACAAGAGTTCCTCAAGTCTGCATTCACACAAATAGCTCAGACTGTGGTTGGTTTGAAAACTTTACAACTATAATGCATGCATTTAGACCCCACCGTACTGTTGCATTGTGTTCCCAACCCTAGTAAGCTCCTTCATTGTCTGCTATCTATATAGGCGGCTGCCTTTTAAGACCATCAGAGTATGTGTTCACACGTTGCAACTCCAAAAATACATATTGCATGCACATATTGGATTAAATATTTTAGTACCTTTCCGTACCCGTGAAAGACTAGTAAATCATGCTGTATTGTGCAAACATTTATGTAAATTAGATTTAAATTTTTAGTTCATGAATGGGAATTTGAATTGAATTGGCCATTTTGTTGTTATGTGCTTCTGTCATTTTATCTGTTGTTCTCTCTTTAAGGCCCATAAACCTTCAAACTTCAAGAAAAAAAATCTAAGTTTTATAAGTTTTAAAAAAATTGTGGTTATTGTTGTTGATAGTTTTTTTAATTTTTTAAATAATACAAATATTTTTACTGGATATCTGTTTATTTCGTGAATAACGCAAACAATATTATCCATGTCCAATTTTTGGTTTAAAAGGTTAAGCAGATCAGTACATACAGGTAACGCACATTTTCTATTTTCCAAGTACATTGTGTTGAATTTGAAGTAAATATTCAGCTGTTAAGGGAAGCAGCTCAATAGGGTTTGGAACAGACTCTAGTCTAGTGCACTAGAATTGTACATTTTAAGCATCAGAGGACTCAGGAATTCAATTTACGATGATTGTAGATGTCTGCACTCTAGTTACACAAGAACAAGAAAAGGCAAAATTGCTTATCCCTCAACTTCTTTTGATCATTCATATTTTAGCCACTGACACCAGCACTTAAGTCAGGCGATGATGTCTCATGAATTGCAGCATTTTACATGTCTTTCAGTCACCATGAATTATTTCTGTGGCATCAAAAATGCTTGCAAACTCATAAGCTATGCTTTTTTATCTCTCAGAGCTTGTGTAAAGCATGTTTTTTTAAAGGCAGGAGAGATGGACTTCATTTTTAAACTAATAATACAAGGATGAATGGAGTGGACAGACTGAGTCTAATGGCAAATTGATGTTTTACTTCTTGGTAATAAAATGTCCCCTCAGGCATCTTTGACCAAGCCTAGGATAGACTGTAATTAATAATGGATGGCTAGCATATCTCTTAAAAGTGGAATTGTGGCCTTCTTCTTGCATTGAGCCACAGGAGATTTGGCTCCGGTGCCGTTCAGTTTGGATGTCTAAACACACTGTGCACGACTTGAAAGAAACATGTGTTGGTCATAGTACTCCATGAAGTCTAATGTGCTGTTTCACATTTCTGTATGCCACCTGTTATGTACAACAGGTCATATTTTTTTCAAGGATTTGTCTCAGAAGAACGGTTAAGAACATGTCTAGGTCACAATAAAACCTATAATCAAAGTATTTTAATAAATAAAAGCCTGTTTTGGGGCTTTTTGTTTACTATTGTGACATTATCTAATGAAAAAAAAAAAAAAAAACATTACCGTAACATGTCTAGATAATCCTCATTATTCTCAATTGAATGTCATTGCATTTTTAAATATTGCAATACAGTACTTTGCTTTTTAAATTAAATTCAGCCCACATTAGGACAATACTATTGACCATGGTGTATACTTTATTTATTTGTTTCTTTGTTTGTTAATTTATTTTTGTTTATGTATATTTATATATTAACCTTTTTCTCCACATTACTGTAATGAAACTTGGATGGAAAAAATGCTTAATTGCCATCTTAATTAAAAAAATCTTAATGCTTTTGATTTTAGGGTGAAATGTGACCCAGACGTGTTCTTGACTATTCGTAACTAATCTCACATGGTAATGTCATATGTATACTGGCTATAGTGTATTTTTAAGGTAAATAACTCAGTTCAGAATGTAGACTGATGTATAATGTGCTGAAACGTTTCCTTGTGGGGCATGGGACAGTGTAACATTTCCATCTCAGCACTCACCCGCTCACTCAAGCTTCTCCATTTCAACTAGAATCAAAGCTCAATGAGCTGCATGCAGCGCAGTACATACACTCACAGTTTGGCCTACCACACAGGAAACCCTCAGATGCTGTATTATATGCTGTGAAGTATGAAAAGGTGATGTTAGTGTGTGTGTGAGAGTGTGAGTGTGTGTTACTTAACCTCTAGACTCATACCCTGTCTTTTATTTCTCCTCCTCTGGGCTACGTCCGCTAGAGAAATCCACACCTGGAGAACTCTAAGTGTGGGGTATTGTATGTTTAATTCTAGCCACAGTACGCATCCTGAGCCCATTCGCACACCATTTTCTTTTATTTGATCCCATTTGTGTCATATTATATGCTTTTCTTTATTTATTTAAATTTTTTTCATTGGTTTTTGTCATTCACATTTTGGCACATGCACGGAAACTATCATCTTGATTTGTTTGTATTAGTGATTAAATACAAGCTCTGTTCCCAAACCTAGTGAGCTGTCCTGCTGCCTACTTAGCCACCTACTGATTTGGAGTGCTGTATATATGCAGAAAATATAAATCAATAAATAAATAAAACCTCATACTTTAGCTCACAGAATATGAGACATAACTTATTTTAGGAGAATTTACTCTAATACTTCAATAAGCCTAAAAATAACACCGTTTTGAGTAAAATCGCACAATATTGAATAAAATATAAGTATGTTAATAATTGAGATTTTTATTGCATTGGCAAGTTTAGAATTGCATTGAACATATCATGTTTTTCAGTGTGATCTCAGTGAAAGAAAGAAATCCAAAAAAGCGATAAAATTGACAATGCAAGAATGCATATAAATGCATCAAATATATATAAATGAAAAAATATACAAATATGAAGGTTTACACCATGATAATGGTAGTGTACTAATATATGCTGAATTTAATGTAAATGTCGTTCTATTGTAGTGTACATTTAGTGCAATCCCAAAATGCATCATTAGCGCAGTAAAAAAAAAAAAAAAAAAAAAAATGTAATTAATTAATTAATTAAACTGCCGATGCAAGATGAATAATAGTGAATATTATCCCTAAAATCCCTAAATGCATAATGAGATCAGTGAATAAAATAAATTGGACCGGAATTGATGACAGAAGAAAAATTTTAAGGTGAAGGATATATCAAGAATTGTAAGGAATCTTATAAGACAGCATATGTTGAGCTTCTGTGATACTTTACAATGCTGTCTCTATAGGCAGTTTGCTAGGTTTTGGAACAGAGCAATAGTGGTTGTTGGTGTTAATTGTGAAAGTATGATGCTTTTGCTCGCTATCAATGTGGCCTGTGTTTAATGTGTTTTTTTTTTCTGCATTCTCACTCTTGTTTTTAATTGCTTGTTGTTGTGCATTGTCGCTATTAAATGTTAGAGAAATCTGCAGTGATTTGTGCCAGGAAATTTAAGGGCGGTTCAAATGTCACTACATTACCATATTAAAATAAGTTTAATTTCTGCAGCGAATCCCGTTGCCTGTTAGATCACCTTCTCATAAATAGCATTAGCATATGTCCCATGGTGCAACAATTACAGTGAAAAGGGCACTTGATTCGCTCAGAGAGTGGCTTCAAATGACACTTTATACCACAATCCGGGCTAGCTGGTAATTATTCCTCTTTAATACTGTCACAACCCTGCCTCGTGTGCTGCACTACGCCGTTAAGCAAATATGTTATGTTCATGAAGGCAAAGGGTGATTACTCCCACGCCAAGACACCTACACAACCAACTGTATAGAGGATTTAGCTTAAAGCTCAGAGGTTGCCAGGTCTTTTCTGTAATCTTACGAAATTTACACAACTGCAACATTAATGGGAACACATTAAAATGTCAGTGCTTAAGGTCGTTTGGCTTGGATTACAGTAGGCAACAGTAACAGGTAAACGATTTATGGTTTATGGTACATTTTCATGTCGGAATTGTATAGGCTGTAAAGTAGCTCTTTGAAATATGGAACCAGAAACTGATGCGTTGTTGGTTTTCTTTTCAGCCTGTTAAATAGAAAGTTGTAGCACCATAAATCGATATTAAAAAGGGTCTCTTTGAAATCCTTAAACATAACAGCACTGAAATATTCATAGCAATATTCCATAAGCTGACATGCATCAGCCCCTTTTTAATAGCAATTTCGGTCTTGTATTTCAGGGTACTGATGTGGAAGCACTGACTTGTTGGTAATTCTTGTTCATCTTTAAAGGGGTCATGAACTTTATTTAATTTAATTTATTATTTATTTTATTTTATATTAATATTTTATTTTATTTTGTGGTAAGTTTATCATGTAGTCCCTCTTTTTCTTTTTCCTGAAAAACAATTATTATGTGAAAGATTTTAGTAAAAGATTAAAATGTCCCGTTTATGTACAAAAATCTTCTGTGAATGCCACTTCCGAGACTCTATACAGTTCTTTGGTCATGTTTTCTTGAAGAAGTTGTTTTTCCATTACAATAAATGTTTTCCTTACAATAAATTTTTGATACAGTTAAGAATTATTTGTAAACAATACTTTTTTAAAATTAATTCCTATTTGTTACATATTTGTTGATATATGAATTAAGAATTATTCTTTGTTATTATTAGCTAACGTCGTAGTAACATCGTCTTTGCAGACTCTTTGTGACAGATTCATAAAACAATCCGCGCTGATATAATCTGCTGCTGTTCCACATGAGCGGTTAAAATACCTTGTTAAAAATAACTTTCCTAACATTGGGATCACTCATTTGCATAGAACTCTAAAAGATGGAGGTAGATTTGACTTTTCATGACATGACCTTTTTACAGTAAATACCTTCAGTCTGGTTTTGGATCTTTTTTTTTTTTTTTTTTTTACATGAAGCCAGAAGTGCATAAGTGGCATTATCTGATTCCACATCAGAGCTCCAATGCTGAGAGATCTCATGAGACGCAAGTATATTATGTGAAATATAGTGGCCTATGATCGGCCCTGCTGAAAATAGATGTATGTGATGATTCAGTGTGTAATCATATGCATAGGCAGCACAGCTATTACACAAAGTGTTGGTCTATTTCTCCCTCGGTCAGCATTACCGTGGAGCAATGAGGGAGTCGATCTTGGACAGAGTTCGTTTGGACACTATTCAGTCCCAGACCATTAAACACACACGCAGACACACACACACACACTGCAGCATGGCCCTGCACTCAACACACGGCAGTGAAGCTCTTGCACATCTATGTGGTTTCGATCAATGACAGACCTAGACATTAAGCAATTTGACATAAATAATAGATGATTGCTATAGGGAGAAATGTGATAGTATAAAACAGCACACATATAGAGTGAGACAGAAAGAGATCATTTAATAATATGGTGCATATGAAAGTATCATAGTATTTCTATATAATACAAGTTATGAGGTACCATGATATTATTTGAAGTACCTTGGAGTGCCAGCATAAATTGTTACTATATTTAGGTACATATTGTGGCAATACTTTTTATTTATTTATTTATTTATTTTATTTAACTGTGTTAAATTTTATTATTAATTTAATTTAATTTAATTTAATTTAATTTAATTTAATTTAATTTAATTTAATTTAATTTAATTTAATTTAATTTAATTTACAAGGTAAAATTGTTATTGGAAAAGAAGCCTGCATGTGAGCATAATTTATATATTATTACGAGTTTATATTATTATTATTAGTATTATTATTATTATTATATTGTTTATTTATGCATTATATATATACATTTAAGTAAAAAAAAGAAATGTGTTTATACATACATTTTGAGCTACATTTAGGTTTAGTTATAATAAGTTTTATAATTAGTTTTATATAAATGCAGTAGAAGTCTTTGGTATGTTGGTAGGCGCGGATGTGGATGTGTGAGAGATGTGTGCACACTTCTACACGCTTGTCAGACGATTGTGCATATGCTTTCAAGCCTGAATGGATGAATGAACAATTTTATGATCTAATAAACCACGCTGTCTCATTTACAGTCATTAGCTGAAATAAAGTTGTATGAAATCTTCTGCACTTTGTTAAACAAAACAACCTTTTGTCAAGTTCCGAAACCTTTCTCTTCCCCGTCTTCCTCCACCCTCCCTCTCTCCCGTGTAAAGTGATGGTACATGTATGTGACATCACTGTGGGTATCACACTTTCTCCTCACACCAGAAATGTGTCTCATTTCAGGAATGCTGATAAATCACGGAAGAGCCCAAAAAAATAATAAAGAGGCCACTTATGCTGCGATCTCCTCACAGTTCTACTCCATTAATATTTATGGCCACCTTCGCCCGCCGTGGTGCTCTTCACTTCGCTCTCTTTTATTAATATCATCAGAACAATGTCAGCAGGCCATTTTAAAGGGCCATTGAGATGAAATGGCCAAAGATGGATGCCCCTGCTGCATATGCATGCCGCCAAACGCATCGACCGTTTGCATCTGTTTTAGCACCGTCAGCCTGTTGCAAAACACATTTTCCATAACAGCCCATAACCAAACTGTGTTTTTATTGCCTACAGAGAAGTCACAGGGTCATTAAATATATTTACTTTGGTGCTGCTTTAGCGATAAAGCTAGCAGTTTGGGTGCTATAGCTTGCTTTTATGATACACAAAGCGTACAGGCGAGAATTTAGTGTTTGTGTGACTTAATGCAGCTGTGTGCCAAAGAATAACTCTGACAGGCTGATGCATGATTATTCCGGTTTGTATTATTGTAAAGATTTGTGCAAAGTGGGAGGTTTTGAGGGAATTTGTAGCGTGAAAACATGTTAATAACTCAGGCTAGTGGATGATTTCTTTAGCAGTTTCATTTTGTCATGAAGGTTTATACATGGTGGGAAATTTTGATTGATAGATGATAGATGAAATATGATTACTTTGGTTGGGTTTTTATCATTGTAAAGGTCTGCTCAAAATGTTAAGGTTATTTATAAATCATTAGTTGGTAAATGTTAAAGCCAAAATAGCTAGTTACAATAGCAGGTTTGTATTAAAGTTTGCACAATGTGCCAGATTTTAAGGGATATTTGATGTATATTTAATTTTTAAAAAGTATATTAATAAAGATGTTAATAATATATGATATTTGATATTAATCCATTTACCGCTTGTTATTAATTTATGTTATTATTTATTATCATTTGTATTATTACTTTATATGATTGTAAAGGTTCGAGCAAAATGGCAAAATTTGAAAGTTGTTTGACAACTGTTAGCATGAAAACATGTTAACTCAATCTACTACATGATTATTTTAGTGGGTTTGTTTCAGTGTAAAGGTTTGCACAGTGGCAAATTAGAAGTTCATTTGTAAATTGTAAAAAGCAAAGAATGCACCTTGTGGAAGATATGTTTCAGAAGAGCGATAAAAAGCAGTGAGCGCAGTCAAAAAGCAGACGGCCATGAAGTCACTAATTGACGACTTCACTTGCATGTCATCACCGATATTACAGTTAATCGAATCACCGTTAACAGACGCCATCTGGTCTTTATTATGGTATCAGGCTGCTATCGCTGTCCTAGCTTGCCGTATGTCACCTCCTCTCGTCTTTCCCCGGAAGGAAGCGGTCCACAGAGACGTCAGAGCTGAGACACTCTGATGACAAGGCCTCATTTTGGAGTTGCAAAAGTGTGATGTGTTCGCCAACTGCTTTTGGTGTCTCTTGTCCTCCTCCTTCTTTCTCTTTCTGTCCCTGTTAAGCTCATAACAGAGAACAGAGCTACAATATGTCTGTGAAACACCCACCATTCCAGTCCATCTCTTTAGCTGTCCAAACACACACTCCCACCAGTACAGGTATATAGACTTTTCCTACTTTTTGTTCTCTTTCACACTTTTTTTTTTACTTGAAGGGGAGCCAGATGTGCAGTTTCATACATTTCATTTGTTGTTTAATTATATTTTTTTACAGATTTACTATTACTGACTATTTCTGATGCAAAGGCCGTTTACAACACGAAATGTACAGCCTCAGGTAGCATAAATCTTTAGCTTAGCTACATGAAGCTGTGTAGCATTTTCTTGTCTAAATAAAACATTATGTGGTCAGCATATAACAGTGGCAAGTTTTAATAATTTTGTCATTAAACATCTCTTTATTTCCAATACTGATCACTAATCAATGTGTTTGTCCTTTTTTGGTTCCTTTTTTTATTTTATTATATTATATTTTATTTTATTTTATTGTGGTATTTTCATATTTTTATTATTATTATATTTTAATTTGTATTTTTTATTCTTTAAATATTTATATTTTATTTATATCTTCATATCTTCATATTGTCATATTTTTATTTTTATTTTATTATATTACATATTTTATTGATTTTTTTTTGTTCTTTTGTTTTGTTTTCCTTCTTGTTTTTGCTTTGTCCTTATCTTGCTGCTCCAGAAGAATGCGTATTCCTACTCTTATTACCTGTAAGTAGCATTAAATACAAAACATCTAACCAACAATCCTGTTTTTTTTTTTTTTATGCTTTCCTATAAATTTTTCTTCTAAGTACTTTTAACAATTCCTGAAAAGTATTTTAAAACCTCCTTAGTTCATTAGAAGAAAAAGTAAAAGAATGAATTAAATGAAATTAAAGTTAAGTGACAATTAATCTTAGTACCAAAAGTCTCCTAACTTTGCCATGGTGAACAAAGCTTTTCAAAATGAAGAAAAGTTCAATTTCATCGCAAAGTGTTAAATCGGTTTTATATTCATCTCACTTTGCGCCAATATTTCAGCATCACAGTAGTTCCATTTTCTAGCAAACACAGTCGGTTTCGGCCATAAACCGTCTTATGCACTATATACCTACAGGTTTGTTTTTTTTTTTTTTCAGATTTCATTGAAACATTAGCAGGCCCACAGTTATAAATTGCTCTCGTGTGAATGTAAATTGATGTGGCTCCACTGTTATCTTATTATTATCGACTATTGCTTGTTCAGCTCAAATCCCTTTGGTCTGCGAACTCCACCTCTACTTTTTATTACTTTTCCGTTACGCTTAAACTATTCACTATTACCTCGACTGTTATGCCTGCCTCAGCATTTTACTGTGCAGTATTGTTTCATTTGCACTGTGTTCAACAGAGCCTAGCTGCAGGATGTTTACCTCATGCGTTAAAGGATTTAAAAGCTCAGATTCACAGTCAGACTACTATGTGCATTCTCACTGCTCTCTCCCCGCTCCTGAAATATAGATGAAAGTAGGAACACAGCCAGGAGGAGCTCTTTCAAAAGGATATCATCTGAGAGGGCAAAGACAGAGAGCTACAGGCTAAAGCTAACCGTGACGCCAATATATTCCCCAAACCCAGAGAGCGAGGCATTCTCATATTCAGCGAGGTTATGTTATGGGATTTTCCACATGCATGTTCAGATTTAGTAGCGCAATCAGTGCACATCTTCACTCTTGTCCTTGCCCAGTCTCAAACTGAATTTACCATTAGGAAAGAAACTTTGATACCAATTTGTAATCTTGTATTCAAGGCCTATAATTTACATTCACTTTACTTTATGCGCTTTAGTATGATTATCAAATTGCAATGATTGTGTTGTAATTATATAAATATGTAACCTGATGTGCTGTGTAGTGATTATTTTACATGAGCAGCTCATGATAACAGTGTTTACAGTGTATCAAATATTGTAATGTGAAGCATTTATAAATGTTGTCAACAAAGAAATGCATTTAAAAAAAAAACATGTCCCTGCATTTTTAAGCCAAAATAAAAGCTCTATGATTTAACTTTCGAAATATCTAGATATTTCGAATATCTAAATAAATAAATACAAATATATTTATAATAATAATAATATTAATTGCAGTTAGATGTGCTTCCCCAATTTGTTCCTGCCTGTTACAGACTTTTGAGTATGTAGTATAACATGACACCTGCACAAACCGTCTTTTGCCGTTAAAATAGTCCTGTCACGATTTACTAAAGACGCGCAGTGAAGAATTAGCACTGAAAAGGCATGGATACAGTTATTTTTGGGCCTGACCTTACTGAATATGCATTTGTAGGAGTTTTCCTATCAGTTGGAAAATGTATGGGAGGAGAGTATTAAAATGAATAACGCAATGCAATTTAGTAACATTTGTGCTAGACAAACTACTGGTATTTGCGTCATTAATGCCCAAAAAAGCATGTCTTAAAGCAGACGGTAATTTTCACTGCTCTTGTTAGATTGTGGTGGTAATTATGGAAATTATCTGGTTGTGTCTGTGTTCTTTAATGTGCGCATTGTTAGTAAATAACCTGTAGAATTTTCCCCTCCCATCAGTGCTTTTATGGAATTACGCTCTACTGCTAATTACCCCCGTTTAGCAAATCTGGCCCTTTGTTTTCAGTGTACTATGTTTTTAGGGTGATGCAACAGTCATAATATATAATGCTTTTGATGTTTATTCCAGATTCATCCGCATGTCTTCTTCAAAAATTTGTTTGTGCATGCATGTACACAATTGGCAGATACTTTTATCCAAAGTAATTTAAGGGCAATTTAATTGACTTTGTCCTTCCTAATGACATGCCCTACAAGTTAACCTTGTGCATGCAAGCAACTGAATAATAGTGGTTAGTGTAAAGGTTATTTTGAGATCTTCTGCATGCTTACTAACACTACTTAGAAGTGCACTTCCTGGCCAGCTGCCTTGTCTTTGCATGTTCTGATGTCACAAGTGCACGTCTTTGTACTATTTCCTTCATTCTAGTTTTAGCTCATTCAAGTGTGATACCCTTATTAATGAACATTTGGTGAATTTTATGCATGAATGAAGAGTATAATCAAGCCAGATTTTACAGCTATCTCCTCATTGTTCCCCCCTCGCTCTTTTTCTTTTACAAAAAGCCATTAACAAAAGTTGGTGCTATAAATACTGTTTATGGTGCCCTAACTATATTATAGCCTTCACTTTTAATGAAGTGCTGCACTGACATTCATTAAATAAGGATTATCTATAGTTTATGCCACTTGCAATATGTCCGAATTTGGCACTTGAAACGAGACCTATTACTGCAGCAATCAATGGGTTTTATTATCTGATGGCTGTTGTATTACAAAATACTGTGACCTTCAGCATGCATTGTGGTATGAGCCGATGGTTGATGAATATGCTGTCTTGGTAGGGAGCACTCTAGGTTGTGGTATAGAGGTTGTGTGTTGCAGTTTCTCCAACGAAATCTCAGCACTTTCTAGCCATCACATTGATGCTTGGCTGCTTAATTGGAAAGTCATGACCCCTCTCTTATTGCTTCTTGGTGTTAAGACCTGCTTCTGAACACTTTTCATCCTCTTTTGATCCTCAGTCACCCAAAACCAATGTTACTGAATTTATTTTCCAACCTAGCTAAAATGGCCCCAATTTTAAAGGTTGGCCTGGTTTTTGTGGAAGCTGAAACTTTATTTGATTTTTTTAAGTTCCCAGCAGAGAAAATAACAAAACAAAGAGTTATTATCAGCTCAGCCCCATAAGAGAAGAAAGCACATATCAAATGGTGTTCTGTGGGACCTGGAGAATCAGAGTCATTTTATTGGATGACACCAATCCATTGCTGACAGTAATATCTTCCTTGAAGTTCTGTGCACTTAAGTGTGGGGAGACCTCAACTTATGAACAGCCAGACAAATCAACAAATCAAGGAGCAGCAGAAGTGAAGTCTGCTCCCTTTATAAAAACTGCCATAGATTATTTTTATTTGATTATATTTTGAGGCCATTTTTATGGATAATAAGGCAGTAAATGACAGGTGAAGAGGTGGGATGATATCAGGAAATGTTGCAAGCCACATTTAAACAGCTCAGTGTGTCGAAGTAATAACTGCTAGGTCACTTATTCTACATGTCACAGTTTTAACAATGATATAATACTTTAATGGTGCAATGCTATCTGTAGTTAATGAAACATTGCAGCTGTCATTCGTGTGTGCTGCCCATTGCAACAGTTCTGTACTGGACCTTTAAGAGAAAGCACTGCAATATATTAATATGTTATTAATGTATAGTACTTTAATATGTTTCTCTGCATTATCTACAAGTGAATGTGTTCGTGTACAAGTCTTTCCTGATCAATAGACTTGTAATGTTCAATTGGCTTTGTTCTGCATGGCAAGGTTTTGAGATTCTCTCTCTCGATTTGAGTAGGTTTGTGATTTTTCTTCTCTTTCTCTCTCTCATTCACTGGCATATATCACTGCAGAATGTATATTTTAGATGATAATACAGAAATCTTACAGTCAGTGCCATTGGAATAGCCAAATGCCAGCCTCACCTCTTGTCCTGAGCCTGTCCTCCAACAAAAAACGACCATATAGGTCGTTTGTGCAAGCACCTTATTACGACCTATTTTTACGTTTTAACGTTAAGCGGCCTCTAGCGGGCGTAAAAAATAATGACAGTATCGCGTTGTTCTGTCGTCATGAAATGATGTATAACGTCTTACCAATCAAAACGCACGTTTACTTTAAATGCAATGTGTGGACTTTTTACACCGATCTCCCTCGTACATATTTTACTAGGAGGCTTATTCGTTCGAATGACCACACCTAACCCACCCCCTAAACCTAACCCTCACAGAAATCATGCTAAATTATGATTTTTTGAGCATATACATTTTACGTGCACGTCCATTCTCGGGGATCGAACCCATGATAGCATGATTGCATTTCAAGGTATAAACGCAATAATCTACCAACTGAGCTACACGAAACGCAAATCACGGGACAAATAAAAGAGTACAAAACATTAATATGAACACGACCTTTTGCCGATAGGGGCGCAATTGTAGTATACGCTCTGATGGGTCGTATTTCAGGGATTTGGACAAACGACCTATACGAGCGTATTAGTTGGAGGACAGGTTGCTTGTCCTCTATGTGCCCAGTGTCTGTTTGTGTGTGTTTGCCTTGTATATCTTGCATGTCAGTTTTACAGCAGTGTTGTGGCAGTGCTATGGTTTAGTGCTATATACTGTTACTATTATACTCTTATACTTTACATATACACTAGTACTATATGTCTAACCAAAAACGGGCAAGTCTAGCAGTAACTACTGTAACTTGATAACCCCCCCCCCCCACACACACACACACACACACACACACACAAAAAAACAAAAAAAGGTGATTACTTTTGCACATTTAAACATGTTTGTACAACAGTTAAACAGTTTGCACTAGCCAAGAGCATTGCACCAACACTGAAGTGTCGTCTTTTGATCATGTGTATAAACTTGTCCTGTTGTGGATGGATTTAAAGGAAACTAGCTAAAAAACAGAAGGAGACAGCCAGCAGCAGCACGCAGAGAGAGATGGGACCCGTAGGCACAGCAGATAAAAGCACAGGAAAAGTCAGCACGTTACACAAGGACGATCCGTTCTCCACCAGCAACCAGGACCTCAACGGATTCTGTGAGTTCAGCAAATATTGTGCTGTGACATTATTGTGCTGCCCTGTTTTTTCATATAATCTCTGTTTATATCGAATGTACCTGTGATATCTCTCTGATAAGTCAAGTCAAGTCACCTTTATTTATATAGCACTTTAAACAAAAAAGATTGTGTCAAAGCAACTGAACAACATTAATTAGGAAAACAGTGTGTCAATTATGTAAAATGACAGTTAAAGGCAGTTCATCATTGAATTCAGTGATGTCATCATCTCAGTTCAGTTTAAATAGTATCTGTGCAATCAAGTCAACGATATCGCTGTAAATGAAGTGTCTCCAACTAAGCAAGCCAGAGGCAACAGCGGCAAGGAACCAAAACACCATCGGTGACAGAATGGAGAAAAAACCTTGGGAGAAACCAGGCTCAGTCACGGGGCCAGTTCTCCTCTGACCAGACGAAACCAGCAGTTCAATTCCAGGCTGCAGCAAAGTCAGATTGTGCAGAAGAATCATCTGTTTCCTGTGGTCTTGTCCTGGTGGTCGTCTGAGACAAGGTCTTTACAGGGGATCTGTATCTGGGGCTCTAGTTGTCCTGGTCTCCGCTGTCTTTCAGGGCTGTAGGGGTCCTTTCTAGGTGCTGATCCACCATCTGGTCTGGATACATACTGCAGTTAGTTAGAGAGGGAAGTTAACCAATAACAGATAAACCATTAAAGATAGAAATTTATGAATGAACAAATTAAAAGTCAATGCATGAAATTACAAATGAGAAAATTAAATAATTATCGGATTCACACATGAACAAATTAAAGAATAATAAATAAACAAATGAATCAGTAAATCAACAAATTATTTAATGAATAACCAAATGCATGAACAAATGAATGAAATATTGAGCATGTAAACAAATGATTGAATAAAAAAAAAATCAATAAACGAAGAAATGAATGAATTGAGAGATTAATGAACAAATTAATGAATGACTTAACAAAAACTTAAGTGTTATTTACAACATACTTATTTAAATTTTAGGGAGCAATTAGTGAAGCACTGAAATTTTTCATGAAACTTGGCCAACTATTCACCCAGAATAGAAAAAAAATAATAATTTTTGGTTTGGTCAATGATGAAACAGCAATGCTTGGTGCATTTTGACTGTTTTTATTTAGTGTTTATTACATGCACACTATGATAATGATGAAACAAGATCTCTTAGTCTGTGCTGTTTTCTACTGATACATGAAAACTAAGCATTGTTTAGCAATCAACCCATCCAATACTCACCATAAACTTTGATACTTTTGATTTGAAAGTCTCAGCTTTTAAATTCTGTGAAGCAATTGTTCTGTTCCTCTTTACTACTAATTATAGCACTAAATAAACATCAGTTAACATCAGAAGATATGTTGAAATATAGAGCAATAGTTTCATGTTCAGTCAAGACATTTTTCACAGGATCTCTTTAGAGAACTTCTTGCACTTTTTAACCAGTCTCAAAAGTCAAAAGTCCACAGGTCATATAATCACCACGTTCCCCAAATACCACAATCTCCTATAGTGGCCGCAGTGTGTGTGAGCCAATCTCTGGACTCATTATTGCAATCACACAAACCTCCTGAATGACCCACCATCATGCTGATGAGCCCAGCAAGCCCTAAAAGGGGTCAAAAGCGGTCAGCAATCTGTCATTTTAACTCAACTCACCATTCTCCTCGATTGTCTTTACTAAGCGTCTATCAGGAAACCAAATGACGTGACGCCACCGCCTCACACCTGCCATTCACAGAACTGAACGTCGCCCACTACAGAGAGCTATTTTGTAGCTACACAGCACGGACCGAAGCATTCTACATATCAAGAGACCTCTCTATTGATGTGCTGCTTTAAGAGGTGCTAGAGAAGAATAGAAAGTGGCATTTGGACTAGGCGTTTTTTTTTCCCTCTTGCTTTCATTCTCAGTTTTAAGTGGGCTCTGGCATGCTGTGAAGGGGCTGTAATTAGGATGGGTCTTTCTGAGTCGCTTTCTGCACAAAATGTCACAGTGGCCTTTGTGTACAGAATAATTTGAATGGAGCTGGAAGAAGAAGAGGCAACGGAGAGTAAGAACAAGATGCATAGAGAGAGAGAGAATGTCATTATGCATAATGATCACATTTATTTCCTTTAAAATCAACACTGATTGGCAATGTGTTCTGCATGTTTAGTGTTTCTTAGTTCTTTTGAATGCCATTGGTCAGTGGATGTGAAATGCAGTTTATTTGTATGTTTATTTCAGATCATTACAGGCACAGAGTAATTGGAGGCTGTTATTGTATCTGTTGTTTATCTAATGGTCGGAGAGTCACTATTACTGAACCAGTACAGGCCCTTTATTATAGGCATGAATCTCAGCTGGGGTGTTGGAACAGAAACAATCTAGGACTCAGCCCAGCTCATAATTGCTGTTTGCAAGCAGTTCTTTTAAATAAAATAGTGTCAAATGCCTAGTGATATATTATCAGAGACCATACACTTTCAGCTAAAACTTTAAAGCTGCAGCGGGTAATTTCTGTGTTGTATTTGCAAAAAGGATGATTTTTTTCTGACTGTATTTTTTTTAGCTGCAAAAATAATTTCGAAATCACTATTTTGTCTTGATATATGATATTTTTTTTATTTATTTGTCTAATATTGTATTATTTGATATGTTATATAAGCTTTTTAAAAAGCATGAAAAGCAGAGCATGTGCTGGCTTTACAGGCAGAATCTACTGCTTTTTATTTTTCCACATTTCTGTGCTGGTTCTAGAAGGAAAATCTTTTGAGAACAGTGTGTTGAACTTTGTGAATGACAGGCCTTCCAATTTGTAAAGCCTTTTCTGTGGGCACCAAATTCTTGTGGGCCTTTATATCTCATATTGTAATTGTCATTTTTCTGATTTTATATCCAGACCTTCCTCTCACTGGCTCCACAGTTACAATCACACATTATTAATTTTTTTATTTTTATTTTTTTTATATCTGGGTTTTTTTTTCTTTAAGACGATTCTGCGTAAGATGTGTGAGATAGAGATCATAGCGATCCCAGCCTACACACTCAGCATTTTAGTTGTATTACCATTTAAATGAACACAGAGACACCTGCCTCTAACCTTCCACACTTCTCTCATTCAGACGCTCTCGATCTCACCCCCGCTGGCCCGTGAGCTTTTGCTGCCAAAGCACTTTCTGTAGAGATCCTTATGTGAGCAAATGCGTATGCGCCGACACATGTGAGACGCAGAGATTTGTGTAAAGGGAGATCTGGAGTGATAGATGATTAAAATGGAAAGTAAAAAGATATGGCTTCAGCTGAGAAGAGTAAAAGAAAGTTACTGGAGTGTGTTTCTGTGACTTTCATTTACTTTGTAGGGGAAGTCTACCCTGTAAAAAATATATTAAAAAAAATTCTGAAGGTTTGAATAAAACAGCGATTATTTCAAAATGTCTTAATATTAAGTTTTTCTACTTCAAAATCAATGTGTTACTTGCTGTTTCTTTTTAATTATTTGTAAAATGAAAATTTCTGAGTAAAAATTAGTTTCTACACCGATTTTTTTTTTTCAATCTGTTTTTTATTACAGTCATTGTTTAGAAAACCACTGTATATACTGAGCTAGGATATGCATGTGGATATGTTCAAAATAGTCGATGACATTTAAAGGTCTTGTTGACTACAGCAAGATGCAGTTGATTAGTGTGATATCTGTCTCCTTTGCAGAAAGTGACCTAAAAATCTTGTGTTCTGTTGCCACTGTGATTCTGTACCAATGTGACACTGCTATTAATCTGGACATAATGTGGTGTTTTAAAGATATGTGCAGTGTGTGTGTGTGTGTGTGTGTGTGTGTGTGTGTGTGTGTGTGTGTGTGTGTGATGTAAGGTAACTAAGTGCTCTCCTCTCTGTCTTTCCCAGCATCCTCTTCTCCATGCTCCTTCTCAATCCAGGGTAAAGCGCTCCAGAGTAAAACGCTCCTCAACTCCTACTACTCAGGTTTGAAGCTTTCTATGTTGAATGGGTCCATGTGGTAGAGTAATAAAATTCCAATAGATTTGAACTGTATAATGTATGGGTCATGGAAGGCTCTGCGGAATTTAAACCTCAAAAAGTTTAATTTCCTACTACTTTTGCATGTTCATTTATAAAATATTTAGGCTAATTTGATGATGCTTTCAGTTGCCAGTAAGAATGCAGTACTCCCAGTTCTTAAAAAATAAAAATTAAATAAAAATAACATCACTCTCAAAGCACTTTAAAACCATGGGTTTCTACAGAATCACTGTATATTATATCAGATGTTGCTTTAGACAAAGGCATCTGCTAAATGACTGCTGAAAAGAATAGTTAAAAATATATATATATATTATGCTATCAAGCTTCAAAAAGGACACACACACACACACACACACAAAACATAAAAATAGACTGAGCAAAACTAAGCCTGTGACTGAATCATTCAGACTGGTTTTGTGAAATTAATCAACTGAAAACATCTGATTGAAAAGAATGATTCGTTCATCAATTAGACATCTCATTAATTCAGGAAGACTTGGCATGTAGTGCAGTCATACATTTTTGATATTATTTTGCATCCTTTTTAAAGCTTTGATAGAGGCAATTTGATCCTTTTTGTTGCATAGAAGAAAAATTGTTACATTTAGAATTACACGAGGATGAGTATTTTTTGACAACTGTGTTATTTTAGTATAAAAAATATTATTGTTGTATTTATTAATATTTTATTTTTTAGTAATTTTAAGTCCTTTTGTCATTTTATGAGTTTTTATATTTCTATTTTTATTTCAGTTGTATTAATATTAATAATTAAACTTATTTCTGTGAATGAAGATTTATTATTTAATTTATTTAACATTTAATTTCAGCTTTATTTCAATTAATGAAAACAATTTTTACTAGATTTAGTTAATAATAACAGCAGCATTTTTCTTCAGAATCTCAGAACAATATAACAGTAGCTGTGTTGCATTTATGCCACAGCCAAAAATAAAATAAATACAGTACATACATACCTAAATGAAAAGCTTTCAGTTTTATTCTTTTTTTTATTTGCAGTTTCTAAGGAGCCAGTCCCTGCTACAGCATCCATAGGTAAGACACTTTTCCTTCTCTGATTATATGTGGATTACGTTAAACCGTTTCTTCTGTTTCTTTTAATGTGAATGTAGGAGGAAGCTGATCTTAGACTAAATGAATATTCAAAGGCAAATCGCTATTAAGCATGTAGTTTCATTCCAAACCTGCATGTGTATCTGCGAAACATCTCTGAGTCATAAAGTATGGGTTTAGATGATGAAAGATCATAGCATTGACCTTTGAAGTCAAAAGTAGGCGCTCGAGACTTTGGCTCCCATCTGATCAAACTAATTGCAGCTTGTAATTTTATGGTTTCAGTGAGGAGTCGGCGGCGTCCTCCTCACGCTGATGCGTCCCTCCCACGCTGAGCCAGATTAGAGGAATAAAAGCCTTCTGTCAGTTCAAACAAACTCTATGTTTATATCCCAATGTGTGGAAGGTGATTTGAATCAGATCGTTAGCTGTCAGAATGCTAATTTTCAGATTTGGCAGATCGGTGTGTGACGCACACACACACCCTCACCCTTATGTCATTTCAAAGGCAGATTGACCATTTCACAGCCAGTGGCAATAGCTCATAATAAATACTTATCCATCCTTCCTTCATTCTGTCTTTATTTTTTGTTCATTCATTCATTCTTTCCTATTTCCTTTCTACTGTTCTTTCCTTTTTTCTGTTTTTTAATTTATTTGTTAATGTATTTGTTCATTTGTTGTTCTTTCCATTTTTCCAATTGATTGTCCTTTCTTCCTTCTTTTCCTTTGTTTGTTAATTTGTTCATTTTGTTAATGTATTTGTTTATTTGTCCTTCCTACTTCCTTCCTTTTCAATTCTGTCATTCATTTGTTAGTTCATTTCAGTTCATTTTTCATTGTCTTTCTTTTCTTTCTTGTTTTCATTAATCATTAATTTCTCTTCATTATTTATCATTTCCAGTTATTTCTTCTTCCCTGAAAGCTTTGAGAAATACTTGCAAAAATCGAACAATAATTGGATTTCATCAGTGTCCCGAATTTACAGCAACAACCCGCCGTCAACACAGAAATAACTATTGATTGCGAATGATTTGGACGTTTACTTTGCCTTCACTGGCAAGCGTGTTTTGGATAAAAACATACTCACTTTAGCAGCTACAGTGAACTACAGTACTTCTGCTGACACTTTCTAGTTTTTCCTGGTCACGCAAAGCTTCATCCTATACTCGTTCTTCAGGAGATATTGAAAGCGTTCTTTACAGACGGCTTTTGAAAAGGGATTTCCGATAGATATCTTGGTGCGCTCGGGGCTTAGAGTCAGTCCAAAAGCTCATTTCAAAGGTTCACTCTAAAAGGCTCAGATGCAGTGGTCTCTAAACATGCACCTCTGATCCAGACAGCTTCTAGTAGGAGTTTGAAAACTCTCGCTTGAAGCTACACTGAGCAGCGAAGACCACGACTCTCCCATACACATACACACTCAACGCCAATAGACCACTGAGAGCAAACGTATTTACAGAGGTTATGAAGGTGAAGACGGCTTGCTTAGTGCACGGAGATGGAGAAAAGAGAAAATGGGCACACAGGCGTTGTATTGAAGGAAGAGAGAGAGAGAGAGCAGAATAGGAAAAAATGTCAAGCATAGGGGACTTGATTCAGGCGTTTATCGACTGAAGCAGTAAATTTGGACTGTGAGATATTTGTAAACTGGACATGAAACAGGCCACAATCATACTTTCACATTCATGCCAACCTGACCCAGGGAAGCCAAGGGGTGAAAGGAAAAATACGAGTAGAAAATCTGAGATTAAAGTAGCGCAGTAGAAGGTGATGGAGGCTGAGAGATGAACTGCAGTTAATGGAGGACTGGGATGGAGGAAGAAAGGAATGGATCAGAAGAAAAGAATACAAGTTAGAGTGGGAATCTAGGATGTCAATAAAACAAGATATGCTAAAGCAAATATTAAGCACTTGGGAGCCAAAGTAGAAATTGTTGGTAAATGTAGGTTGTAGGCTTTGATTCTCTGTTATATAGTACACTGTAAAAAAAAAAAAAAATTGTAAATGACTGGCTGCCAAACAAAAACCATAAAATTAAAGTAAAATATCATAATTGAAACAAGCAAAAATCTGTATAATAACTTTTTTTTCCTGTAAAACCTTTAATGAATATTTCTGTAAAATGATTGTTTTTGCACTTTATTTCAATTAAGATATTTTACTTTAATTCCTACGGTTTTTGTTTGGCAGCCATAGCTGCCAGTCATTTACCATTTTATATGAAAACTTTGTATATTAAAACTTTGGAGTAGGTATTTGTTGTTGTTGTTGTTGTTGTTGTTGTTGTTGTTGATGAGAAGTCTCTTTTCCTCAACAAGGCTGCATTTATTTGATCTAAAATACAGTAAAAACAGTCATTTTGTGAAATACTATAACAATTTAAAATAACTGTTTTCTGTTTGAATATATTTTAAAATATAATTTATTCTTGTAATGCAAAGCTGAATTTTCAGTGTCACATTATCCTTCAGAAATCATTCCAATATGCTGATTTGCTGCTCAAGAATCATTTCTTATTATCGATGTTAAAAGTTTTGCTGCTTACTATTTTTGTGGAAAATGTGTTTTTTTTTATTACTATTATTAGTATTTATTTATTTATTTGGTTGTATTAAAATTATAAAAGTCCTGAACCACAAATCAAAATATACAAATAAGAATGTTGTAATCGTTGTTGATGATACAGTGTAAATCAATAGTTTTTCAAATTTTGATGTCAACATGAAATGAGCATTGAAATCAAAATGTAATTTTATTGTGCACAATTCATCAGTGCACGTATGTTTTACATAGTGTTTGTAGTTTTTATTAAAATATTATTGCTTTACCTATGAAATAGGTGATTTTGTTGGTTAAATCATATTTTGGCCTGCTTTTTCAATATGTCATGGCAGTAAGATGGATTTCAATTAATTTCATGTCAATTTAATGATAAGTTGCTTTAAAGGTAAAATGTTTATTAGAAAAAAGAATGGATAATACAACTAAGATTAAAATTATCTACAAAACAAAGGTTGAATGGATTCTAGGGTCTAGCAAGCACTTTATTAAGGAGTGATTGTGTAAAGAAGAATTGAAAAGGTGAAATCGAGTGGGGGGTAAAGATAGTGAGATGGAGAGAAGATAGTAAGAAATACAGCCTCCAGTAAAGATAAAAGAATGAGGCATTAAATGAGGAAGAAGGCCTTTTCATTCTGTTTTACAGACCCCATCTCTCGCTCCGAGTGAGGGCGGTCATATTTCTGGTCTGGAGATGCTCCCTGCCGAAACGATGTCACTGAGATTACGAGGTCGAGAAAGACTGTCAGCCCCTAATCATTTATAAACCTGCCTATTATGTGGGGCTTCCAGTTCATTTACAGGCTATCGATCACGTTGCTGGACGAAAACCTTGGTAATCACATACAGGAACTGTGAGGGAGGACTCGTGCCGACTGTTTTTTAAAATCATTTCTCCTGTAATACTCACAGAGATGATCATCAATGCATCTGATGAGCAGTCCTTAGCATCTGGGAGAGAGAACATTGTGTTAGAAAGAGAGGATAATAGTAGAGAAAATAGGGTACATGCAACATTTTAGCGCGAGATAAAGAGTGAAAGATTTAGATGTTGCAGAGAAGTGTAGATATCTGCAGGATCGATGGAAATGAAAAAAAAAAAAAACAGAATGGAGGAACAGAGATAGGAATGGAGAGAGAGACAAGGGTTCGGTTTCATGGAGAAATGATAGTTTTAGAGGCTGGAAATGGATAAGCCGCTAAGGGATGTGTGTGATTCTGCTGGTTAGCTGAAAGACGCCTGACGACTCCAGCTTTACTCTGATGGATGGAGTTAGTGTTATGACATTGCTCAAAGGTTGCTCTTTCTTAACTTAGGAGACTTACAGGAGTAAAAAATAGACAAAAAAATAAGACAGTTTTTGACATATTCAATTCAAGTTTATTTGTATAGCACTTTTCACGATGCAAATCGTTGCAAATCAACTTTACAGAAAATTAAAGATTCTACATTATATTTAGTAATAGCTTATCAGTGGTGACTATCTCAAGTTGATGTCCATTATAGCAAAATTTGGTAGGTTTGGATGTTGTCTGAGGGTTGGCATCATCTCTTCTCAGGTGTTCGGTCATCTCAGGCCTTTGTAAGGACTGAAGCTAGTGTAATTCCTAGTTGGCAGAAACAGAGAAGGTAATAGCATACAGTAGCTGCTGTTCCAGCTTATCAACAAAAAAAAAAAAAAGATGTGTTCAATCCAAGCAAAAGAATAAAAAAATTCAAGGTTATGAGCAGTGTTGAGCAAGTTACTGTGAAAATGTACTGATTACTGATTACTCCTTTTTACAATCTCACAAATCTCTTTTATAACACAATAAATATATGCATAATGAATCTTTCATAATGTCTACAATTCGTGTGTTATATTGAGAGGATTCGTGAACATGCAAATTTCAGCACTGCATTGCTCAATGCTGCAAATGCGTGTTATAGCCTAAATAGAAACTGCATAGGCTTGCACCTGTTAATCATTTATATTTTATATTAGGTCTCAAATCCACTGGCACTTGACTGAACAGTGCGTGTGCTACATCCTTTTTACAATCTCTAGATTATAAAACACTGCGTTCTTTCAGCAATGTAACGCGGCAGTAACGTATAGAGACCACGGCTTGTAACTATACTCTAATTACTATTTTAAAAATTATAACGCATTAAATTACTCCGTTACTAAAAAAGTCATCAAATTACAGTAACGCGTTACTAAGTAATGTGCTACTGCCCAACACTGGTTATGAGATAATTATGTGAAAGCTTGGCTAAAGAGATGTGTCTTTAATCTAGAGTTAAACGGAGAGAGTGTGTCTGAACCCCGAACGTTATCAAGAAGGCTATTCCAGAGTTTGGGAGTCAAATGCAAAAAAGCTCTACCTCCTTTAGTGCTATCCTAGGAACTACCAAGAGTCCAGAGTTTTGCAACCTTAGGTAGCATGATGGATTGTAGCGTGGGCGAAGACTAGTTAGGTATGCAGGAGCTAAAATTAGGGCCTTAAAAGTAAGTAGTAATATTTTGTAACGCGCTAGGGATGCTAACGGGCTATAAGCTAGTAGCGGACTCTGCAAATTAAAATAAAACTAGTGATAACAAGGTGCTCCGATTGTTTTTGTTATAGAATATCGTGGGGGATATATTAACATGTTATAGAAACAAAAATGATGGTGTATAAAATTTATTTTAAGATTGAAAAATAGACAATAAAGAATTAACTTGACGGAGCTTCAACTCAAAACATGCGGCAGCAACCATTACATATAGTAATAGTATTACTATAAGTATAGTAATAGTAAAGTAATAGCAATAATACAGTTAGTTGTGCAAACTCAGTGTAACATTTCTACAGTCTGCTGTGGGTGTTGCTGCGTAGTTGCTAGGTGGTTACTTACTGTTTAGGTAAGAAAGTTATCTCTTTGATATGGCTCTGGGAAAAATCTGTCATTATTTTTTATACTATGGTAATTATTTATTTATTTTGCCCATTTTATTGTCCTATTGGCAAAAACAATGAGCCTAATCATTTAAAAAAGTAAAAATAAATTCAATACACTGTTTAAACAAAGAAAATAAATCATATATACTGTAAGTTTGAAAGTTGAACTGTAGGACTGAAATCTCTTATGCTTATCAATGCTGCATTCATTCAATCAAAAATATTAAATATTTCAAACTATTTTAATATATTTTCAAATGCATTTTATTTTTGTGATGCAAAGCTGAATTATTAGCTGGAAACCATGATAGAAAGTTCAAAAGAACAGCAATTATTTGAAATAGAAATCTTTTGTAACATTATAAATGCTTCACTATCATTTTTGATCACTTGAACTTGTCCTTGCTAAATAAAAGTATAATTTTCTTACATAGAAATATCTTACTGACCCGAAACTTTTGACTGGTGGTTTATATATTTAAACAAACTACTTACAGATTGCTTTTTCAATTATGTAGCCAAGGACAAAAAGCTTGAAATAGCGAAGCATGTTTTATACATTGCAACAATGCCTGAGCTAAAGTTTATTATAATACTTTGCTAATAATTCTAATGACTTTAATTTCTTTTACCTTGACAGCACTTTCTACATATACACACATTTGTTCAGAGGTTCTTAGATCACATTTATTTTTCTCCATATACACATATGACCCATATGAGAGCCATTCACATATGACATTTGAAAGTAATTTACAATATCATTATTTAGTCACCTGTGCTTTATTGTGACTTGTCAGGTAATTATTGTTAATGGCAAACATCATAGTAGGTGATCGTAATGTAACAGTGCATGCTGATAATCGAGCTTTAATGTGATTTTAGCTGTAATCATCTGAATGCACATAATGCGATGGCCACAAAGAGTTCATGCTCGAATGAAAGAAGACATTATGGGACGGAACAAGACCAAAATGAGAAAATTACATCCGTAAGGAGAATAGTTACTGTACTTGGCATACATCTTTCTCTCTCTTTGACTCAATATATGACAGTATGCTTAATAATAGTCCAATACATGCAGTTGTTTTATCATTTCAAACCTAATTTTTGCACCTACAAGCAATACTGAGAGAACATTGTGTTAGAAACAGAAGATATGAATGTGCAGATGTGCAATATATTAGAAAAAGTTATAAATATATTTTAAATATAATATAAATATAAATGTAAAGTTCTAAAAATATATTAGAAAATGTATTTAGAGTCGACTATAAATACATTATTGGCCTGTATGAATCATGTCTAGCTAAATATTATAAGAGAAATTAAAGAAATGCACATGGATATTGGTTACCCATGCAGATATAAATCAAAAGTATTATAAAATATTTATTTAATTATAACTTACCACATTTACACAATTAAAGATGTGTTACTGTATGCTGCATAAAATACACATTTCACCTTTATAGACGGACATATCAAAATCTAGTTTAGTATTCATATTGTTTTTCCATATGGGTTTTCAGTCACGTTTTTATATTCCCTTCATCCTAAAGTTTATGTAGGACTGAACGTATCCCATAGGACCTCACAGTAAAATCTGCTAATGGTTCAGTATAATTTATTTATGAACTGTACTCTTCTTTTTATCAACTCGTAACTGTCAGAACTCATCATCCTGAAGATTTAAAACTACAAAATCGAAATATTAAGTAATAATCTACATAACAGTGTCCTATATGAGGTCACCTAAAATGTGCAGTTGACCTTTCGTTTCTAGAGCAGGAGCTCTTCGATATTTCTCTGGGTTGGATGTGGCAGACGCCTCGTTTTAACAACATAATACACCCACTGGGGATTCACTCCATGCTGCTGAGACAAAAACACATGAATAATTAATTAGGAAAAAATTGATAACGATAGAGGGAAGGGGAAAGGCAGAGGGTGGGGCAGTAAATTGAGAGACCTTGGAGTCTCTAGTGTATACTTCTCTATCGCACACTTTTTTTTCTTTTTTAGTGTTCATATGTTGGCATGAGTCATAAACACATTTTTTTTGCACCATGAATTTGCCTAGTCAAAATATCATGACATGTAATATTCAAATATCATGACTTTGTGCACAAAAATGTGTTTTAGAACTAAAGTTTTTAGGAGCATTTATTTTATTTGATTTGTATTTATTTTTTGCAGTCTGTGTCTAAAGATCAAGATTAACATGTTATGCTTTTCATTGGCTGTTGCCTTTAATTGTTGGCTTAGAACGTCTAGACCATGTATTGTTAAAAAAAAGTGTACAAAAAAAATAAATAATAATAAATAAAAAAAGGATAGCTCGCCCAAAAATAAACTCTGTCATCATTTACTCATATCGTTCAAAACCTTTATGACTTTTTTCTTCTGTGGAACGTAAAAGAAGGTATTTTGAAGAATGTTGGCAACCAAACAGGTTCAGTTCCCACTGACTTCCATTGTATTTTTGTCCATACATTAGAAGTCAGTGGGAACCAAAACTGTTTACCGTTCAGTCAGATCCAAATGATGTTTTGTGTGCTGGTTGTGAACCTGTTCAGATTTATTGAGCAGTCTCAGCATCTCTCTGCTACTTACTTTTTGTGCCCTTTAAAAAGACCCTCCTTAGGCTACGATTGTGGCATAATTGTTTTCTTCATTATACATTGTCGCCACTAATACTTTCAACTTTTTCCTTCTGGCACTAAAGTTGCGACGGTGCTAATACCTCATGCAAAATTACTTGTATTTCGCCGTGTCGAAAGCGTAGATGTTTGGTGTGGATTATACATTTTTTAGCCCCAGAATTACTTTAAGTGTATAATGAATTTTCAAGGCGATTAAGATGCAAATAGCCACATTAATAATTTGTCGAGTAATATTCCATTCCTCTTTGCATCTAAATGATGCTTTAGTCGGTTAAAGGAGGCCATATGAAAAAAATCTCTTGTCATTTGCTTCCCCCATTCCTCTAGTTAATGAACTCATTAACATCAATAAACTACTTCCCAGTCTCATTCTAATAAAAGAGTATGCAAGGACGGATTGTCTGCGTCTCAGTATATTGTCATGCATAACTGAAGTCTGCACTGAGCTGTGATTGAATGACACTCAGATATCTCTCAGTAGTCGAGGTCTTAGCCGAGCTTTCAGGGGTTTGGTCTCGACTGAGAGGTATTAGTGCACAGTAAACAAAGGTGTGCTTTTTTGGGAGCAACATGATATCCTAGACTGCAAATATTTGTGTTTTCTTTATCATTTTTTCTGATCTTTGGTTGGCTAGTTCCCATAAAATGCTATTCATGTCTGTTTGCTATAGCGTACTCCTAAAAGTCATATGAAATTAAGTATTTACATTTAAAATTGATCAAATCAATTCAAAAATGTGTTTTCTGTGTTACAATTTGAAATAATTGTTTTCTATTGTAATATTAGCATATTAGAATGATTTCTGAAGGATCATGTGACACTAAAGAATTCTGAAAATTCAGCTTTATTATCACAGTCATAAATTACATTGTTAAATATGGTTATTTTAAAGCATAAAAAAACTTCTTTGAATTGAAACGGTTATTTTATATATTGGATGAGGGAGAGGGGGAGATGGCCATTGCATTTTTAATACATTTAAAATGTATATTTACACTTTAATGTATTTTTTTTTATGCAGGCTAAGTTTGTCATTTAAATATTGCTAATATTAGTAGCATTGGGAAAACATTAAGAATCCAATTTAATCTTTAGATGGTCTGAAATAGATATGTACTATTCATTATAGCAGTTCAACCTGCCTAGGTTGTAAATTATTGAATAAAAGCGCACAATCTTCTAGGGTTTCCATTTTTGCCTGAGGCTTTTACATTGATAGATTGTAATATACGTGGGAGATTGTGAATCCAACAGTTGTAGAAATGAATAATGCCTTTTCTGGGTAAACTGTAATTGAAACATGCTGCTCAGTAGAAACTATATGCTACAGAACAAAGAATTTTTTCGTAAAATGACCAGGATTGGAAGAGTCCATTGCTTTTATGCCATAAATATAGGAACGTGCAACCCAGAGTATTCTGCCTTGCTTGCCTTGTTTGGTGTGGAAGCAGCAGCCTTCCAGCTGGCGATTGGACATTGTGATGCTTACACAAGGATTGTGAATTGTTCCTCCACAGATGGCAGCCACAGTGAGATGTCCCAGCCCTCGATGACCATCCAGACGTACCCATATGGAGGCTGTGAGTCAGTGGAGATGTCCTACCAGGCCGGCCAGTTCCAACCGGCCATCAGAGTGGCAGACTTGCTCCAGCACATCACTCAGATGAAGTGTGGGCAGGGTTACGGCTTTAAAGAGGAGTACGAGGTAAGAAGTCTTGAGCTTGAGTGACTGACATCAATAAGAATGAAACTTTCAGTATGGCAAGGCAAGTTTATTTATATATGCACATTTCAGAAACAGTGGTAATTCAATGTGCTTTACATAAAAATGACTTGACCTTAAAGAGAGTAAATAAAAGAATATTGACGCTGATTTGTTTGCTGCATTTAATAAATGAAGCCGTCTTTACTGTACTATGCTGAAAGTTTTCTCTCTTCTGTAGCTCTCAATATCATTTGCTTACTTTGTAGTGTGCTAAATTTCTCTAAAGCCTCTCTGCAGTAATTACGACAGCCGCGCAGATATGAATTTTGTTTTTTTTTTCCTCTGCATGCACAGTTAGCCCAAAAATGATGTGAAATGAATCTTAAAACAGTTTTATTGAGGGGGTTATTAAAATGCCAGGCATCTTTTTTTTTTTTTTTTTTTTTTTGCTGTCTTTTTTCACATCGTTTTATTTCTTAAACACATTTGAATAACTAATTAAAGTGCGTCTTTGCATATTAAAAGAAGCAGGTCTGTGGATCTCGATAACATGCTGGCATTTTGTTCAGGAAAAGTCACGTGAGATACGATGCACTACTTGAAAAATCTGCCCACACAGTGGGCCACAGAAGGGGTCAACATCCCCGTGACTATAAAACCAATTATCTTTCCCTGTCTAAACCTTTATTGGTAAGAATATGCAAAGACCTTTGTGTCAATAGTATGTCTTATTCTAGATTTTAAAAAAGCATGCTAACCTCGGGTTTGAAGGCTCACTTATGTCTGCCGTCCCCACACACGATCTGCTCGCTTTAATAATGCAAAGAAAGAACTCCTTTTTGCTTGTTCACGAAGGTCAGCAACATAGAAATTGCATCCGTTAGATTGTCTCCTTGTCATTTGAACATAAAGACATGTTTTTTGTGTATGCATCTTATTGTTCTCTGTTTTTAAGGTACAGATGTTGTAGTAGGGTAAAGTGTTTTATGATTGAGAAATCCCACACTGGCATCGTTGTGGCTCTGTTATTTTGTTTGAATAGCGCTAGAGGAAAGATGCTGCCAACAAAAGAGAGATATGAAATGAACTTTTGAAAAGGTCATTTATTTTTCCTCTAAATGTATTTCCTACAAATTGTGGCTTTGAAGTAGCTGCCTTGTATGAGTTCCAGCTTCACTTTGTGATTTGTTTTCATTAAAGGGATCGTTCACCCTCCAAAAATGACAATTCTGTCATCATTTACTCACCCTTATGTCATTCCAAACCCTTTCTTTCTTCTGTGCAACACAAGTTTGACATTTTTTTTAAAGAATGTGCTGGCCGCACTTGTCCTTGCAATTAAAATGAATGTGGACTGGAAATTTTAAGGGAAAAAACACCTTAAAAGTAGATAGTTTGGAATAATTCTGACTTTTTTATGTTTTTTTTTTTTTTTTTTTTAATTGTTTTTTTTTTTTTTTGTTTGGCTGCATTTATTTGATCAAATATGCAGTGAAAAGAGTGATGAAAAATTGTGAAATATTACTTCAATTTCAAACTGTTTTCTATCTACTTCAACTTCAGTTTCTATTAGTCATTATTGGTGCATTTTTGTGTGACCAACAGACCAAAAAGTTTTGAGGGTGAGTAAAATATGATGCCAATTTAGCATTTTTGGCCAATCTGTTTGTATATAAATATTTTAAGATGAGAGATGTAGTTTGCATGTAGTAGCTACTGTAGTATGATTATACTTCAAGATTATTTGTGATGGCTAAGTTTTGTGATGGTATGTTCTGAATATTTCGGCTTGTAAGCGTCTTATTCAGAATACTAATATGAAATCTGGTCTGTAATCAGTTATTCTGAACAGCTCTTTGCTCACTAATGTAGGAATACTCTTAAGTAGGCTATCAAAGGAGAGTATTGTGTAAACATTTAGCAGAGAACTTTGCTTGAGTTTAAGTATGAATCATATTTGGCACATTGTTGTGTATTCAGACAGGGCCTTGATGAATGGCTCTGGCAACAAGAGACATCAGTGAATTAGAGAGGAAGGATGCTCTCTGCTTCCAAATTTTCAATCACCTGGATTGAAGGCATATTTAAAAGGGCAAAGATTGCACTTTTAAAGACGAGACTCTCATTTATAAAGAATGACTCATAGTTATGTCTGTCATACTTCTGATTTATTATTCAGAGACGACAAAATAACAAATTGATGTGCATGTTCTGTAGTGTCTATTTTGTCCAATTTATGTGTTCAAAATTACCATTGTGAATGATGGAAATAGGATAATGCAGCTCCGCACCAAGCCTGAAGGAGATCTAGATGTTACAGAGGTCTGTGCTAACATCCCCTCTTACTCTCTTAACAGCATCACTTGAAGAGTTAGGCTAGGCCTAGCTTAATTTCAGCTGTATAGGCTGCCCTAAGCCGTCTGAAGTGTTGAGGTAAACATGAGATCGATGCACGGCTGGCAGCTCATTCCTGTCATAGGCAGTCTGATAGCACCAGAGCCTGTGCCTCCGTGTTTAAAGGGTCATTCATCAAGGCAGACGTTTTTATAACACCTTTTTGTTATCGCCTCTCTCTTCAAACCTGATTTGCCTCACAATTTTGCCTGCAAATGAAGTTGGCAGCTTTTTGCATCAGCCCATCTCTATCCTTGCTGCCGAAAATAAGTCATTTTTCCTAATATGCGGTGAAGGAGGAGAAACTCAATACATTTACATTGAGTTGAATGGAGTGTTTGCTTACTGGCTTGTGACTGGCTGATATGAGCGAGAGCACATTAGGGGCGAATACTGCGTTTCCCATAATGCATGTTTTACTGTGAATTTGGAGGTGGTTTTTACTGCAAATGAGATTTTAATGTTACTAGTGCCTAATAATTGAACTTTTTCAGCTTTTAAAACTCTTTCAAATAGAGTATCAAGCTAATTAGCTAATAAATTAAAATACACTCACATGAAGATATGTGTCATAAAATGCTTTAGATCTGGACTTGTTCATCAGTAGACAATCTGACTCATTTAATTTAATATTTTAATTTAATTTACTAATTTTAAGTTATTTAAATTAAATTAAAGTATTAAATTAAATATTTTTAAAAAGTTAAAAATATTTAAAAAGCGGCTGTAATACCATATAATTTTCCTGAACATCTATGTGATGCATCAGTCACAAAAACTTAATATGATGCATATTTGTCAGTTATACGTAAATGAAACATGATTTATAAAGCAGTACTAATAAACTGAACAGTTTAAATAAACAGTAATCAGATTTATATAATTATCATCGATAACTATATTTTGTTTAAATCTCATACATTTTAATTGAATTGTGCTTGTTTAAACAGTGTTCATACATTTAATTGTTTACGGTTTAATTTTTTTTCACAATTCATAGATTTATGCTGGTAAGCGATGTGAAAAATGACTTGAAAATATGATTATTAAAACAAAGTCAAAAAACAAACTAAATGCGAATACTTAATGAACAATGTCATATTTCTCACTTGATAATATAAATTTTTTAGGGCTTTATTGTATCTTGCACCTCTAATTTTACGACACGTAAGTAGAACAAATGAATAGAGTTGAGACAGAAGGAATGGAGATGGATGAGATATGATGGACATGGAGTGAGTGATGCAGATCTGATCATGTTGGTCAAAGCTGAGGATGGCCACCTGTGTGTTTGTCAGCACAATCGCATCATTAATCTCAGCCTGCCAGATGTGTGATCCTACATCTGTGCTCACGTTACAGAGAGAAGAAACAACGAGAAGTTAATGGTGCGTATAAATATGGAGAAGGTTATAGTGGCCCATAAAGTATTTGGACACTTTTTTCATTGCATTCGATAACAAAATAACAAAGTGATGAAGAGTAGAAGTGTAGCTGGTGAAGAGGATTATGAATTGTTTGTAAGTGTGAGGTAGGAAGAGGTCTGACAGTGTCTTTGTTGTCTTTGTGTCCACATACACAAACACACACACACTCCTCTTTTTATTCTTCACTGTCTTCTCATCACTTCTCTAAAGTATTAATAGTATTAAAAACAGAAGATCAGAAGAAGAGAGAGGCTCCAGTGAGGACATTTTTGGAGGGTGGATGAGGAATCCGGTACAGAACAAATGAAGAATAAGTTTAGCTCACTGCCAGAAGACAGAAGTTTAAGGCTTTTTGTGTAGCGATTCTCTCCGGATGTCTCAAAATGTATCATTAAGAAGCCCTCAAACAGTTTTAGCATCACATTCTGTCAGGCAGACAGAGAGTTTGGCTATAACTGACTCAGTTACCCTGACTGTACCATGATAATAATGAGAACATGGGCAGAGTTGCCAGATCCCAGCATCCCTGTGCATGAATGAATGTGACTGATTTATTAGAAGGGTTGCCAGATCATGTTTAATTCACACATGAAAGAGCAATTCAACCAAAATGAGGCTTTATGAGGTTTCGATTTTCACAGGTGCCAGATCACGTTTAATGCACGTGAAGGAACAGTACAACAGAGATGATACGGTCTGTATGTTCAGGCTTCTGTGCTTCACTAGTTCCAGATGGGATCCATTGTACAGCCTTGGGAGAGAAAAACAGTTTGTACATATATGACCCTATCTGATGCTGATTGATTCACCCAACCAGTTAAAAACTTCTGCATGTAGCGATGCATGATGGAACGTATTTTATGTTTTTATTTTTTTTTATAATACTTTATTTATTTATTATTGGTTGGTTTATATATATATATATTTTTAGGGACCTGAGATGCAATATATATATTTATTTATTTATTTATTTATTTATTATTGGTTCATTTGGTTGGTTATTTATTTATTTACTTTTTTTACCTTTTTCTATCTATCCATTCATATTGCTTTTTGGTACATTGATTAATGCTGCAACATCAATAGAGGTACCAAAAAGCAATACTGGGATGGATGGATGGATGGATGGATGGATGGATGGATGGATGGATGGATGGATGGATGGATGGATGGATGGATGGATGGATGGATGGATGGAACTCAATTCATGAAATAGATACAATTCTTTATGTAATATCTTGTTATGACAATATATTTTCCTAAAAGATATAGTTGTGATTGTAGAAGGTAGATAAAACAATGAATGAAAGAAGTAGTCTGTCATTCGCTGATAGCCAGCAGGTATTATGAACAATTAGTTTTTTGTTAAACCTTAATTTATAAATTGGTAATGAATTTATAATGATTTTTTGACTCAATGTGCGAGCTCATGTCAGTAATGGTATGCATTGTAAAAACCTTCTAGTGAATTATCCGAAATTTTGGATAATCTAACATGAAATTCAGGTCTATTGCATCAGATTCAAGAACAGTTTCTACCCCAGAACCATATGAGAACTTAACAACACTGCTAAACAGTGAACATTTAATTATACTTTGAACTAACATGATTCAACTGCACTAATTATTATTAGAGTCATTATTATTGTCGGCTAACCTAGAGTTTCTCATGGTTAAGTGTAGACCATTTTATCTGCCGCGAGTTCACTTCCACCATTATAACTGCAATCTATATTCCACCGGATGCTAATGTCAAGCTTGCTATGAACTGCTCACCCGGAGGCTGCTTTTATTGTTGCGGGTGATTTTAATCACTCCAAATTAAAGACAATGCTCCCCAAATTCCATCAACATGTTTCCTGCCACACTAGAGGAGATAAAACTTTGGATCATGTTTACACAAACATTGATGGATCTTATATCGCGACCCCCTCCTCCAACTGGGACAGTCTGATCACCTTTCTTTGTTTCTCACCCCTAAGTATTCACCCCTCATCAACCGTATGAAGCCATCAGTTGGGACCATCAAAGTGTGGCCAACTGGAGCAGACTCTTTACTTCAGGACAGATTTCAATACATGGACTGGAGTATGTTTGCTTCTCAGGCTGCCTGTGGCTCTCACACGGACATTGATATCTATACCTCCTCTGTACTGGATTACATCAACACCCCCACTGACAGTGTCACAACAGAAAAACAGAACACAACGTACCCTAATCAGAAGCCATGGATGAACAAGGAGGTGCGACTCCTGCTGAAAGCCCGCAACACTGCCTTCAGATCAGATGACGCTCAGGCCTACAGTAAATCCAGGGCTAACCTGAGGAGGGGCATCAAAAAGGCCAAGTACTGCTACAAGCTAAAGGTAGAGGAGCACTTTTCCAACTCTGACCCCTGACGCATGTGGCAGGGCATCCAGGTCATCAGTGACTACAAGCCAAGCAACTCTACTCCAATGGTCACAGACGTCTCCTTCCTTAACGAGCTAAATGACTTTTATGCTCGCTTCAACAGCAACAGCAAGGAGACGGCCACAAAGATCTCACTCTCAGCAGACCACCAACCCCTCAAACTCACCTCCACAGATGTCTACACTGCATTGAGCCGAATCAACGCACGCAAGGCTGCTGGCCCGGACGGCATTCCTGGACGTGTGTTTAGGGCATGTGCAGAGCAGCTTGCAGGGGTCTTCACAGACATTTTCAACCTGTCCCTCACCCAAGCAACTGTGCCAACATGCTTTAAGTCCACATCCATTGTGCCAGTGCCGAAACACTCCTCCCCAGTGTGCCTGAATGACTACCACCCCGTAGCACTCACACCTATTGTTATGAAGTGCTTCGAGCAACTGGTCCTAGCACACCTCAAGGACTGTCTCCCACCCACACTAGACCCACACCAATTTGCCTACCATAGCAATAGGAGCACAGAGGATGCAGTATGCACAGTGCTGCACTCTGTACTCACACACTTGGACAATAACAACACATATGTACGGATGTTGTTTGTTGACTTCAGCTCAGCATTTAACACTGTCATTCCCTCCAAGCTGACCACAAAACTTGGAGACCTGGACATTAACACCTCCCTCTGCAACTGGATTATGGACTTTCTGACCAACAGACCTCAGCATGTTAGGTCAGGCCACACCTGCTCCACCACCATCACACTCAACACCGGCGTACCACAGGGCTGTGTGCTGAGCCCATTCCTCTACTCCCTCTACACCCACGATTGCAAACATGTGCATGGATCAAACTCCATCATTAAGTTTGCAGATGACACCACGGTGATTGGCCTCATCAGAGACAACGATGAGACTGCCTTCAGTGAGAAGGTACGGCACCTGGCCACATGGTGCGCTGACAACAACCTGCTCCTTAATACCAGCAAGACAAAGGAGCTCATGGTGGACTTCAGGAAGAAGAAAGAAAGCATGCATGCATGACCCCATCCACATTAACAGGATGGTTGTTGAACATGTCTCCAGGTTCAAGTTCCTCTCGGAAGACCTGTCCTGGAACACAAACACTTCCAGCCTGGTCAAGAAGGCTCACCAGTGCATCTTCTTCCTCAGGACACTGAAGAAGAACCAGCTGTCTTCAGCCATCCTGGTGAACGTTTACCGGTGTGTGATCGAGACACCAAAGGGACACCACTTCCTGCTATTGAGGACATCCAGAGAAAACGCTGTCTACGTCGAGCTCGCGGCATTCTTATGGACTCCTCTCACCCTCACCATAGACTGTTTAACCTTCTGCCCTCCGGGAGGCACTTCAGGAGCCTCCGGACAAGGAAAAGGAGATTCAGGAACAGCTTTTTCCCTACAGCTGTCTCCTTACTGAATTCTGCCCTCTGACCTCTTCTGGTTAGATGCTTACTGCATTTCGTTGCCTTGTACCTTACATGTGCAATGACAATAAAGTTGAATATAATCTAATATAATCTAATCTAATTAGAGGTCTCTTTATGGCAACAATGTGCAATATCTTCACTTGCAAGTGCCAAAGTTACTATATGAAATTTGGCCCCCAAATTTTAGAGTGAAAAAAGTTTAATGAAGAAAAGACACATCATGAGGTCTGTGAATGAACTTTTGTCTCTCAGTCGATTCTATATTGCTGTTCTTTTACAGAGGTGTCTTTTAAAGGTAGACCTTCACTAAATTGCGCCATCACCCCTCCAATTCATCTTTAAAATGTGCTTGTTTTGAATCACTTTGTCCATGAAGTCTTTCTTTAATGCAGACTCTTTGCAGACCACCATTGTTTCTCTAGATCTATCACTGTAAATGGCTTGTCTTGTGTGTGCTGGACAGGATGAAGATTGCACTACGGGTTTAAGTGGCCACCATTCAGTGCTCTTGTCTGACATTTCAGAGTCTTGTCTTTGCCCCACGGCTAAAGGATGAGTCTACAATTACCAGACTCTTCCAAACACTAGAGTCTTTCAGTGATTTCAAGGGAAAAGGGACACCTAACTATATTAGAAAAGCATCTCAAAGTGTGAAAAGATTAACTTGTATGTCTGTTAGCTATCAAAAAAATATATGTATGAGCCTAGGTATATGTGTATGTATATGTTTAAAACCAGTGTCTGTAATGGATGAACATGTTAAAAAATATTCTTGATTTTATTCCAGGGTCTGGCTGAGGGACAGACGGCACCATGGGAAACTGCCAAGAAGGATGAAAACCGCAACAAGAATCGCTACGGCAACATCATCGCTTGTGAGTACTGAAACAACAAGGATCCTAAATAGTGTTTAAACTATATTTTTAAGTCAAATTTTGGGTTCCTTTCACCTTGAAAGCTGCACCTCACTCCTCAACCACAGCAATGGCTATGTGTTTTTCTTTATACTTAAAAAGTACTATGCTACGGTGAGGTATCAGATGGTAATATCATGATACGTATTATATATGCTTCAGCATATTCAGGGCTCCACACTGTGACCAAATGGTCTCATTTCGCGACCATTTTTTCTGCTGGTGCGAGTAAATTTTGTAAGTGGTCGCACTGGCGCAACCACCGCGTTGTTCAATTCGCCCTGCCGTTTCTGTTGCATATGAGAAACATCAAATGGCAAACTAAACAAAAGCAACAAAATCCTGCTACTCGTTTGAGCTGTGCAGCGTGGACCATTTATCAACCTGGACCGTGACGCAAACAAACTTGTCCGAGCTCAGAACAGCTTTACTCGGGACCAAAGTTGATTTCACTACACTGTTACTGCACAGCGCTGCGAGATCCAGTGAGAATTGTTTGAATTCACCGCAGAATGAATAAAGGTTGTTGTGAGATCTAGTGAGATGCATTCAAATTTTGCACAGAATTCTCTGTTATAAACAGATCAAACAGCGCTGACGCAGAAAACAAGAAGCAGTAATGCTAACTGTCACCATGGTGTTGTGGTAGAAATAGTCAAATGTTATTACATTATTATTCATTTCAGGGTTTGTACAGCCTTTCGAGAGAGAAATTCAAGCAATTTTCAATGACTAACAGACATTTCACACAACTGTTACCAGCACTTTAAAAACCAAAATGATTCAATTTAAATGTTATTTTCAATGGAATGACCAATATATACTGTGGTGAACAAACACTTGTGTAAAATGTAAAAAATACATCAAATCACCATTATAATCTGTAGATGGCAACAGAGGAGCACTTTTTGGCTTATTAGACATTAATTTATACTTTTTCCTTTATATTTTGAAATTATAAAATGATAGTTATAGGCTCAAATCATCAAGAAATCAGATTTTGACAGTTTTGCTCTTTTCTATGTATTTAGTAAGAAAAATTGCAAAGTGCTTTAAAAAACAAACTTTTCTTCAATTTGCGACTAAATCACACGTAATCACTGAAATTGTTGATCAGTTCCATATAATACTATAGAAGAATAATGGTACATTTCATAAGAGTACAATATATCTTTTCTACATAAGAATTAAATTTTGCATGTTACTGTTGTTAATAAAATAAATATTGTAAGCTTCCCAACTCAAGCATAGTGCTTTACTGTCAAATGTGTATAAACATGAAATAAACAAGCAATGAACATGTAATATTATTAGTAACTGCACTTATTAATGCAAAACAATAGTATTTTTTTTTTCATATCATATATATTTTTGGTATTAAACGAATACTGCACATTGTAATTTCTATGAGTTAAGTCTATTTATTATCAAAGCATTTGTCAGTAATACAGTTAAAATGGGCAAAATATGTGAATGATTGCATTGCAGGCTGATTTAGGTGTGCCCCTAAATTTTCTGCTTGTGCTTTTCATTCAGGGGCTACAGTGCTCCAAAATCTACCATGGTACTAGATTGGTACATTTAAATACCATGGTACTTGAATTTCAGTATATTTTAAAGTACCATAGTTTTTCCCATATACCATGGACATACCATAAGAACGTGATACACCAATCTATTTCACCAAGAATACTTTTGAAGATGTCAAATCATGGTATTATGGTAATATGGTATTGTTATGGGAGTACCATGATAGACTTTGGTAATTATTTAGCTAATATAGCACCATTAAATGATATCTGGTTGTTTTCATTATATTTCTTCTACAATATTTAGTTGTCACTGTCACGGTACTCTTAAAATGAGATGAAACATTGGGCCAAATGAAATAGCCTGTCAGTCACTGATGGCCAGCGGGTATTATGATGAATTTGCTATTAGTTAAATCCATTTAATTATACAAGTTGCTAATGAAAACTGTCCATCAGGCTGTTCATCAGTACAAAGGATCATTTTTTGTGGAAAGAACAGTGAAAAATGGAGATCAGGGAGATGTCTTTATTTAACACCAGGTGCATGGGGTGTTGCTTTGCTTGTAACTGTGTCTTTAGACTATATAGTAATTTGTTACATTTAGCACAACATTCTTGTAATAGTTAAATGACTGCTTAAAGACCCCTAAAATTAATTCTTATGTTGACTAGAAGAGCATTGTAAAAAACTGTCAAAAAAACATGAAAATTATAGTAATTATGATTAGAATACATATATTATGAAGCAGATCAGTCCCTGTATTTGGTGATAGCTTTATGGCTTTAACATGTGGCTATATTTAATATAACCAAATGCATTGCATTTGGACTTTGATAATGGGTTTTTAAGTAACTGAAAAGTCTCAAGTCTATCAGCCAAAGGAGGACGTTGTTTTGTGAAGCATTTCATTATGTGAATGCATGTTTAACCACCCCAAATTGGAGCGATTGTCTTACAAACTGAGCCAAGAAAAAAATTAACCCACAAACAAAATTGGCCATGCGTCCTTTGATTAACTTTGACAATTTATGGGAGACGAGGAAAGCCGTTTTAATTAGAGACATCTGTCCGGTCTCGCTTATCCCTTTAGTGTATCAGCAGGCAGTGTCAGCCATTCAAGCCCATATGGTCATCTATAATTCACGAGACTCTACACCCAAAATAAACTGTTATTGGCAAACATTTACATATCAGAGAATGAGAAAAGGTTGGGGGGGGGGGGTGGCTGTATTTACTCCTGCTCCCCTTTAAAGCCAATTTCCGCTTTTCTGCGTATGCTGAGATTTTTGTATCTTTTCCAAATGATTCCTCGTTAGTATATTTCGTCAATTACGGTTGGGAGGGAGGTATGTGTAGACAGTGAGCCTACTATGATTTGGTGCATGCGTGTTGTTGAGCCCCTTTGCGTAGTTTGTTTGGACTGAGATTGCAGGAAATGCTTTGGCAGCCGGTTTGAATAGGAACGGATGAGTCACAGCATACCTAAGGCCGGGTCTGATCCTAAAGCAGAGGACAATGACATCACAGAGAACACAACAGAAAGAACAGAGAACACAACGGTGCATTCTGGGATTGCCTAATCCACAAAGGATACATGCAGTGTTGCCTTCAATATTTGCCAGTATGAGGTGGGATAGTTAAAGGCATAGTTCTCCCAAAAATAAAATGTCTGTCATCATTTACTCACTTTCATATCATTCTAACCCTGTGTGACTTTCAAAAAAGATATGAAAACTGTGTGAATAGGGCCCAGTGTTGTTCGGACCCCAAAGTGCCTCAAAATATCTAATTTTGTGTTCTTTTTTGTTGTCACTTCGTTTATTAACTCTACTTGTAGTGCAGAGGAAATTTTCCTTAATGTTGTATGAACTGAATTTGGTTGTGTTACTGAGTAAAGCTCTCACATGATGCAATTCATGTAGCGAACACCAACATCATGCAATCATCCCATGAGGAGGGATGAAACCCCCAAAGGATAACCAGCACACATCGGCTCGTTATCCAAACCGTCACTCATTTTAACCAGTTAGCATCGATGCCTTTGTGGATCTGAGGTTAAAATATGCAAGGTAAGGCACCTGCTGAATAATAAATGTCCAGGTTGTTCATCTTCATTAGTCCAAACACAGGAGAGCGTGTCTTGCTCTTTTAAGTGCTCTGTATGCGTGGATCCATGTGTCTGGATGAAGACACTTTCTCATTTCTTCTCTCTGAGCTCCTCAAATTCTGACATTTATTCCCTTCACGTAGTGCTGCCAGAATCGTCAGGTTCCCTTGAAGTCTTTGCGGGAGAAAAAAACCCCTCCTCTGATGTATTGACCAAAGCTGGAGTATTAGCATTCACATGAGCTGTATAGTGTATTACGCTCTCGCTTCTGTTTGTTTATCGTCATCAATTAATGCTCTTAAATGGAAATAAACACCTAGTCAGATTCATACTTCATTTACATTAGAAAGATTAGTGGATTTAGACATCATCAATATTTAGAGGTTCTCAGAGAACTCTGTTATGCTTTATTCAAGCATCAACTTTTTAATTTTGATAAGAAGTGTTTGAATTGATATCGAAATTCCACTTTTGATTGCTGAAGAACAGCTTTTGTGAGATTTCTAAGTAAGTAAACATTCAAGAAGTAGTAAAGGCCTGCAAAAGTCTCCATTTCATATCATTACTGTCTATGAGAAAAAAATTGAGATACTAAAGAGTGATGTTTCTATCCTTTAGCTAATCATATAAACTAATAGGGTCACTTCCTTACAAAATGGTGCGGATAACGGATGGAAATTAATTTCTTTAATAAGAATCCTTACGTATGTGGCAAAAAAATATCCTTTTTATTGCCGTTGGTGCAAATTAACCTTCCGAAATGAATCTCTTTCAGATTAGGATGACACTTGTCCTAACACCAAGCTCTCAAAGCTCAAGCGTTCGCATAAACACTTCTGCTGCTTTCTAAAACCCTCTCAGGTAGACTTCACGAGCAAAGCGTCTTATCCTAGAGCGGATGGAAATGGATTAAACTGGATTAGAGTGTTTCGCTCTCACGCCACGAGGTGTGTGCGACAGCACTCGGCCCATTTGACACGGGAACCTCTTTTCTGCCGAGCAGGGATTTAATAGGCTGTTTAGGTGTATAATGCACTGGGGCCAGCTGACAACACACTGAGGTTATATAGAAGAGCAGCGGCAAGGACACAGGCTTGAGAGCGCTGATTAAGAGACTGCTGACATTTTTAGGGTGCTGTACTTTTAAACACACAAAAGAACTGAGTTGTTCTTTTTGTGATTCATTTGCTTTAGGATGAGGTGCAAAATAAGAGATTTTTAATGTTACCACTGCACCTGAAATCCATTCCGCCTGAGATTTTAGCCTAACACTGCTTGTTGTGCTTTGTTGTTGTTGTTGTTCAATGATTGCATCAGCATGATTAGGCCAATAACCGATGCAATGGCCTTAGAAAGTATTTGGAAACTATGATGAACTTAAAAATGAATGAATGTCACGGCACTAAAGTATCTTCGTGACCTTGAAAGTCATTGCAAAAATGGCTCAATGCAGAATTTGTTTGCAGATGCTTCTTCTATATAATTACATTTCTTGGTCATCCAATCAATTTCAGGTGGCCACTGTAATTGTATAACTTATTTTTTCCAATTCAAACAGTATATTCTGTTCTAGCTATCTAGTCTGCTGTACATTAAAATGTTTCAGTGCCAGATTTAAAATATATTGAAGATACTGTGTATATACAAAATCTTTTCGTTAAAAAGCTGCAGTCATACTGATTATCAACCATAATGAGATTTTTTTATTTTATTTATTTATTTTTTAATGTGATCAAAATAGTTTTTTTTTTTTCATGATTAGTGTCTGCCTGTGCAGATTGCTAGACTCTTCTGGGTCATTGCTTACTTGCCCAAGTCAAAAGAGCAGCTAGATATGGGTCATGTCCCCAGTTTTTAAAAAAGCAGTCTAAGCATAGAAAAGTAACTTTCAATATTTTGAATAGTAATAGCACACCTATTCTCATTTAACTGCATGAGTCATGTCTGTGGTGCAAACGGTGCAGAATTAAGATCCCTACTCATCATCATGTCACTGAAACACCTCTCATACGCGTCGAAACAGGTGATCATCCAGACATCTGGATAGTTTTGCAGGCTGACTCAGAACTACTGTACCTATGCATCACAGCACTCGTCTGCAGTCCGGTCATTCTCCTCCAATTAGAGCTTTGTGTCTGGCCCCTCACTGCGGAGAAGAACCCTGCCGAGCGCTTGCTGTTATGACAACTGACTCAGTGGCGTCTAATTATCCCCATCTCTTTCTCTTGCTCCATTTCCCTTTTTTCTGCTTCCCTCATGCACATTCCCTTTCGGGGAGCAGAGAGGTCAGCAGACAGACCAAAGCACTGTCAGGAGACAGCTGAGATGTTTGTGAGGTGAGCGAGAGAGAAGGAGCAAATAAAAAGTCTGAAGTTAAAAAAAATATATATAAGTTATAAGTGAATTTTGAGTGAACAGAATAAGAAACGCAGCAGGTTTGGACAGGAAGGAGGGGCTGTCTGAGAGTAAACAACCTTCACAACCCGCTTACAGCTCCAGACACGGACCTGCTTCTTCTCAGAAACGAAAAAACGGAAAGACTGAGAGAAATCAGGAGGGATTCTGCGGAGCTGCCTGCCATCAGAGAACATCAGCTGGCTTGGAGTCGACATGCCTCAACAGCACATTTGCATTCTCCATGTGATCAAAGCAGAATGCCACACGGGTTTGTGGAGCTAGTGTCAGACCTTTCCTTTACCCCTCCTCTCTTTCCGTTTCCACCCTCTCCCCCTTTTCCAGAAGTGTCGTCGTAATTGCCAAGACATGCAGCTTCACCTTTTAAGGGTGTAAAAGACGCAGTGCCTGCGCTAAACATGAGCAGGTCAAGTGTTTATAGCGAAGACAAGATGAAGATTGGTGGTGCTGGAGTAATTGCATCAATTGCATCACTGGTCAACTGTACATCCACTTCGTTGGAAAATGGTCTGATTCTTATTGTCAATTCCCCAGAGTGCAATGCTGAACTTGGGGCACCCAGACTTGAGTTGCTTAGAAACAGGAACTTTTTTTGAAAATGTTTCCCATCACTATAGATGTTTTTTTAAAAAAAAAGATTATAATTGTCTTCCTTATTCCGGAAGTTACGCTGAGGTTGCAGGTAAATCACACTAAATGTGTTGTCTTTTATTAAAGGAGATTGCTGGCACAGTTCTCATACTCATTAGATGCTGGTTTTTGTTCTTGAACTCAAATGTGCCTGAAGTACTTGACCCTGGTATAAGAAAAAAAAAACATTTAAATCTGCAAATTAGTTGAAATATATGTAAAATTCAACAGTTTTTTTTTTTTTCTGTCCGAAAGTGATTGTTTCACACACATAACTCCTGACGTTGTGTGTACAGTACAGTACAGTTGTGTTTCCTGGACAGCTCATGCATGTGTAGCTCCCCTTTAAAGTGTATGTGTAACTTTAGACCGGCTCTTCTGTGAATATTTGACCCCACAGACGATCACACTCGTGTCCGACTGCAACTGCTGGAGGGAGACCCCCACTCTGACTACATAAACGCCAACTACATAGATGTGAGTATGACACGCTATATGTTTATATTTATGGCATGTTAATATGATATTTATTAACTCATTATTATAATATATATTCATTCTGTGACTGCATAAACGCCAACTACATAGATGTGAATCATTCAAATGTATTATTAAAATGCTAATTCATTACTTTTATTTAGCAAGGATGCATTAAAAGAATCAAGTATTTATTAACTCATTATTATAATATATATTCCTTCATAAACGCTGTCCTTTTGAACTTTTCATTTAGCAAAAAAAAAGTTTCCACTAAATTAATAAGGAGTACAAATACTTTCAACATTGATAATAAGAAGAAATATTTCTTGAGCAGAAAATCAGTATATTAGAATGATTTCTGAAGGATCATGTGACACTGAAGACTGGTAATGATTTGAAAATTCATCTTTGCAGCACAGGAATATATTACAGTTTAAAATATATTCTAATAGAAAACAGTTATTATTAAAGTATAATAATATTTCACACTTTTACTGTTTGTATTATTTTTTATGATCAAATAACTGTAATCTTAATGAGCATAAGTGACGTCTTTTAAAAGACATTAGATAATATTACCGACCCTACACTTTTGAACTAGCATATATTCATATACAGGTCCTTCTCAAAAAATTAGCATATTGTGAAAAAGTTCATTATTTTCCATAATGTAATGATAAAAAATTAAACTTTCATATAGTTTTATATTCATTGCACACCAACTGAAATATTTCAGGTCTTTTATTGTTTTAATACTGATGATTTTGGCATACAGCTCATGAAAACCCAAAATTCCTATCTCAATAAATTTGCATATTTCATCCGACCAATAAAATAAAAGTGTTTTTAATACAAAAAAAGTCACCTTCAAATAATTATGTTCACAGTTATGCACTCCATACTTGGTCGGGAATCCTTTTGCAGAAATGACTGCTTCAATGCGGCGTGGCATGGAGGCAATCAGCCTGTGGCACTGCTGAGGTGTTATGGAGGCCCAGGATGCTTCGATAGCGGCCTTAAGCTCATCCAGAGTGTTGGGTCTTGCGTCTCTCTCAACTTTCTCTTCACAATATCCCACAGATTCTCTATGGGGTTCAGGTCAGGAGAGTTGGCAGGCCAATTGAGCACAGTAATACCATGGTCAGTAAACCATTTACCAGTGGTTTTGGCACTGTGAGCAGGTGCCAGGTCGTGCTGAAAAACGAAAAATCTTCATCTCCATAAAGCTTTTCAGCAGATGGAAGCATGAAGTGCTCCAAAATCTCCTGATAGCTAGCTGCATTGACCCTGCCCTTGATAAAACACAGTGGACCAACACCAGCAGCTGACATGGCACCCCAGACCATCACTGACTGTGGGTACTTGACACTGGACTTCAGGCATTTTGGCATTTCCTTCTCCCCAGTCTTCCTCCAGACTCTGGCACCTTGATTTCCGAATGACATGCAAAATTTGCTTTCATCCGAAAAAAAGTACTTTGGACCACTGAGCAACAGTCCAGTGCTGCTTCTCTGTAGCCCAGGTCAGGCGCTTCTGCCGCTGTTTCTGGTTCAAAAGCACACGCCTGTGCACGGTGGCTCTAGATGTTTCTACTCCAGACTCAGTCCACTGCTTCCGCAGGTCCCCCAAGGTCTGGAATCGGTCCTTCTCCACAATCTTCCTCAGGGTCCGGTCACCTCTTCTCGTTGTGCAGCGTTTTTTTTTGCCACACTTTTTCCTTCCCACAGACTTCCCACTGAGGTGCCTTGATACAGCACTCTGGGAACAGCCTATTCGTTCAGAAATTTCTTTCTGTGTCTTACCCTCTCGCTTGAGGGTGTCAATTCTGTGTCTTACCCTCTGGATTGAGGTTGTCAGTATTACAAATGATTGAGGTTTTGTTTTGTGAACCAGGCTGGGAGTTTTTAAAAGCCTCAGGAATCTTTTGCAGGTGTTTAGAGTTAATTAGTTGATTCAGATGATTAGGTTAATAGCTCGTTTAGAGAACCTTTTCATGATATGCTAATTTTTTGAGATAGGAATTTTGGGTTTTCATGAGCTGTATGCCAAAATCATCAGTATTAAAACAATAAAAGACCTGAAATATTTCAGTTGGTGTGCAATGAATCTAAAATATATGAAAGTTTAATTTTTATCATTACATTATGGAAAATAATGAACTTTTTCACAATATGCTAATTTTTTGAGAAGGACCTGTATATTCAGATTTCAATATTTTCCTTATTTCTAGCTAAACTAAACATACAGCAAGCTTTGCATATACTGATAAAGGAGTAATGATCTGCAAGTTTGAACATAGCATTTATGACCTTTAAAGTCTTGTGTATTACGTAACCACCTTAAAATGTCAGAACAACTTCACTCTTTGCTGTCAAAGAAGGGCTTAATAGATTAATGCAACATTTATGTTCTACGCTCATGAGAGCCTCGCTTACAACAAATGAAGGATACAAGGGATTTCTGCACTTAAAGCGCTCTTCTGAGTTTCTGCAAATTACTCGAGCAAATGCTCCATGTCCACAGCCAGCGACAGCTCGATTGAAAGTGCTTCCCTGGCTACTCCAAATCCACTAACTTGATCTAAACACCATAATGACACAGTCGATATGATTGTGATCATTGCAAAATGGGAAGTAAACACGTGCGGATATGCTTCAGCGCGAGGCTTCTCGCCCCGCGGCAGCTATAATCAGGCTACCCAATCTCATTCCCGATAATAAAACAATTACCATCTCCGTCGTACCACAGACCCAGTCGTAAACTGCAGTGATGCTTTAAAGCCTGACATGAGCAAGGCTACATTGGTCACCAATTTGTTTCACAGTGGTTAAAATGCTAATGAACCCAAGGCGTCAGAAAGGTGAAATTACAATGTCTCATTGAGTGCTGAATTAGATTCAAGCAAAGTTTACTTTAAGCAAGTTCATTGTTGCATGCGGTTTGTGCATGTATAAAAATTTGTTTCATTTGAATAATTTTCATCTTCCTTTTTCATTCTGTTTCCCAGGGCTACCACAGACCAAGGCACTACATAGCTACACAAGGTAATTACCAAAACACATAACAAAGGCACAGCATTGGCAAAACCAAGACAAGTCTTCTGACATGAACACAATCTACAGATCTGTCGCTATGAGCAAGATAAAAAAAAAGCATGATTAATAAGAATACTTAAAACTTAATGTTGGCTTTTGAATGCTAATTAAAAGTAGCGACAGTACCAGTATACACTACATTTTCTGGTTTCCAGCATTCACATTGCATGCAGCTTTATGGCCTAGCGAATTCATTTTGCACTTCATAGGCTTCTGATTTATAAATGAGCTTGCTGTTGTTTTTTAGCTTTATTGGTTGTATTTAGTGTAAAATGTTTGTAAATTAAGTTGAATGTCACCCTAATTGAGATCCAATTTGTTTTTATGCAAAGTAAGCATTGCTAAATATCAGCATAGCTCTGGTAGAAATGATTCAGTTTGTTTGTAATATTCACACACAGTTTACTCTTTAAAGAACCGACTCACACCATAACGTGAACAGTTTAAAGGATTAGTTCACCCAAAAATGAGTTTGTTTCTTCATCAGAACAGTATAATCTCCATTTACTTGTGGAGTATTGTGATGTTTTTATCAGCTTTTTGTACTCTCATTCTGACGGCACCCATTCACTGCAGAGGATTCACTGATGAGCAAGTGATGGAATGCTACATTTCTCCAAATCTGTTCCGATGAAGAAACAAACTCCAAAATCTACATCTTGGATGACCTGTCATTTTTTTAAATTGAATTAAAAATATTAAACAAAATAACAAATATATTCCAATAATATTATTAGTGCAAAAAAAAAAAAAAAAAAAAAAAAAACATTCATGCTGGTCTGTGATGCTCTTTCCCTCAGGGACTCTCTGTGAATCCATAAGGAAACGTTTCATCTTATTTCTAGTTGTTTTGTGAGTATTGCATGATCTTCTAAATTTGTCCCTCCTCCTCTCCTGTAGGCCCCATGCAGGAAACCGTGAGGGATTTCTGGAGGATGATTTGGCAAGAGAATTCTGGCAGTATCGTCATGGTAACCAACCTGGTGGAAGTGGGCAGGGTAGGGTTCTTGTAATTATCTCTTTCCTTAATAAATACCACAGGATTAAGAATGTTATTTACGAATCGCTCCTCCAATTGCTACACATTTAATTACGGTCCTGTGGTTAAACGGAGTGTATATGGAAATCTGTGAGGTGGGTCCTCATGCAATGATTTTGGAAGTAACATCTAGCAAGAAATCCATGCAAACATGAAATATGTTTCTGTATTTCAAGGAATAGAGAATAGCAAGCAACATCAAGGTCGTGGGTTCCATTCCTGTACACATCTTGGATGCACCTACAACATAAAAGTTCTTTATTGGCATCAGTGGTTCCATGAAAAACCTTTAACATCCACGGACCCTTTCCATTCCATAAAAGGTTCTTTATAATAGAAAAAGGTTCTTTAAATACAAGGGAAACTTTAGGTATTTTGGAGGATTGAGCACAATTAGGTGCACAAGTCCTTCACAACATCCCCAACGAGAGCCGTTTGATGTCACTTTGAGTATAATTGAGAGGTGTTCAATGATTGGCTCCAGTAAACTCGGACCACAGGGGTCGTTCATTCAGAGATAACATCCTGTCTGACAGGTGGCCAATTACACCTCTCTGTTTTCAAAATGTCATCAGGGACTTGTTTAATAATACTGTTTCTGCAAATGCCAATTTGCTATAAAATAGAGTTATACCTAGACAAATTATGATGCAGGTGTTGTGTAATAATGTATACGTGTGGATTCCTATGTGTCCATAAAGGTGAAATGCGTCCGGTATTGGCCTGATGAGACCGAGGTGTACGGAGACATCAAAGTGACGCTGATTGAAACGGAGCCTCTTGCAGAATATGTGATCAGGACTTTTACTGTTCAGAAGGTAAAAACCCATCCTCCATTTACACTCAAATGAAATATTTCAAGTTTCTCAGCGGTTTCACTTTCATTGCTGAGGTTTCCTCATATCAGTTTACATACAAATGGTTCTAAAAGGGATTTTTTTTGTAATGTACCTATATTTAATTTCATATTTAATATACAATTATTAGGATTTATAGAAAAGAAAAAATAGAATGTATGTGTGTGTATACTGAAATAGTAAAATAATAATAGAAAAATGCTATTTTGTTTCTCATGTACATTAAAAAATGAACTTTTCAGCACTTTCTGCATGCATCTCTTCATCTAGTCTCATGTTCATCCATACCATATGAACCGTCAGCTTGTGTTTAAGCCCATAATGCATCTCTCACTCAGTCAGTTTTATTGTTCTTATCATACAGGAACAGCTTGACGTCAGATCTGCATAAATAAAAAACAAAAAAAAAAAAAACATAACCACAAAGTTCTAACAAACCAACTTTACGAGATCTTAACATAAGCCAACAGACAATATTTTGCAACGAAAGCGAATCGCAGAGAAAGCTCTTAGGAGCCGGTAGAGTTTTGTTGTTGAGTGTTGTAATCCAAACAGAACAGATGTAGGGAAGCTTTGATAGTGGGAGAAATTAGTGTTTGGGAGTCGTTTTTGAGGGGGAGAGCGTGGTCTGGAACAGCATGTCATCAGCAACTTTCTTAAATCACTCAATCCATCTGTCTCACGAGGCTGCTGCCTTTCAAACGCTTCCTCAACTTTGAAAGAGAGTTGTTAGGGTACATCCTCCTCTCAGCGCATAGTTGTGTTTCATAATGAGTGGGAGCAGAAAAGGACTAGAAATGTTTTCTGGTTTCTCTTTAGCAGAAATGAGATCAAATGGATATCAAACAGGGACTTTTGCTTAAGTCTTCTAATTCTCAGATTTTCTCCAGAGAAAAGGCCCTCGAAATCTTGTCTTGTCAAGAGTTTTCTAAAATCTTAAATGAAAATATGTCTAATGAAAACATGTCTGGGTCACATGTCTAGTTATTTAGTTATTTTAATCAAGGATTTATGTGCATTTTTTTATTTTATTTTTATAGATTATAAAAGTATACATATATAGAACAATTTTTTGTTTATCTATCTATCTATCTATCTATCTATCTATCTATCTATCTATTTGTCTATCTGTCTATCTATATATTTATCTATCTATCTATCTGTCTATTTATCTGTCTGTCTGTCTGTCCGTCTATCTGTTCCTCTTAGAGAAATCTGTGACTCAAATCTCACATACTATAGTATTCTGGATTTCAAGAGTTTCATGTTCAAATAGTTTAATTACAGTCATTCAAGAAGATGATCAGTTATTAAAGGTGATATTAATATTCAGCGTTAGATGGATTAGCTAACTTCTCCTTAAGACCATACTTGAGTGGCCTTATGTGTGTCTAGTTATGGATTTCATTCCCAAGTGCTGTATATCAGAGAGTCTTCTGTTGTTGTTTTTTCCAGCTTTTGTTAGCTCTTGTCAACTTTAGCAGCTCAGTTACACACACACACACACACACACACAAGCTGCATTAACCAACTACACGGGTCCTCGCTTGGTGGTATCAGCACCTCCAGGCACGGATTACACCACTCTCAATCCCAAATTATAATTAAAAGCGTATCAGAGCGTTAAGTGTTAGTAGGGAAGTAATGGGAAAATGTTTCTACTGTAACACAACACAGTGTGTGAAAAGCCTCAGCGCTCACACAGATCGAACCACATGTGTAGTTGTGCAGTGGTTCAAACACTGACCATGCGGCCCTGACTGACATTTCATCAAATTTTCTGCAGTAATTTTAGGGCAAATCAGAAATTTCTGAAAGTTACAGTTGAGGTCAAAAAGTTTTCACACCCTGGCTCTTAATGCATGGTTTTTCCTTCTGGAGCATCAGTTCTGAAAGTTACAGTTGGTAATAGTTGCATTTGAGTCCCTCAGTTGTCCTCAGTGTGAAAATGTTTTTTTCTTATTGATAATGTGTTTGTAATAGTTGCATTTGAGTCCCTCAGTTTGCTGGAAAACCAAAGAATTTGTGGGAGCTGAAGGATTTTTCTGAAGAATAGCAGGCAGTTGAACTGTTCAGGACAAACAAGGGACTTATGAAAAACTATCATCAAACAAAAAACCACAGATCATTTAGGTAAGAGCACAGTATTAAGAATCAAGGGAATGTAAACTTTTGAACAGGGTCATTTTTATAAATTCAACTATTATTTTCTCTTGTGGAAACATATTTTATGTGAAATGTCTTATTCATGTCATTCCTAAATAAACAATAACATGCGATTTGTATGATCCCTTTTATTTTGGTCAAATAATTAACATTTTGCAGGTTCTGAAAGGGGCATGTAAACTTTTGACCTCAACTGTACAGTGGTGCGTTGACATATTCCATGATAACATAATTATATGAGACCTCAAAAATACTGCTGCTGGATCAATAGTTCAGCAGTTCCTTTTTTCTTTTCTTTTCTTTTCTTTTCTTTTCTTTTCTTTTCTTTTCTTTTCTTTTCTTTTGTCAGGTTATCCATGATGTTGTGCCCATTGTATCATGGTATTTACACTGTATACACTGCCAAAAAATACCACATGGTGTTGATTGTTATTGACATGCCTTTATTGGGTCTGGTAATCCTAGCCATCTTCTGTCATAATCAGCTACCTGTTACCCTCAGATGATGACACCTGTTGATATTAAGCTCACCACATGCTCCTGTTTGCAGAAGGTCACCATGAGATTCGGGAAATCCGGCAGTTCCATTTCACCAGCTGGCCCGATCATGGCGTTCCCTGCTACGCCACAGGCCTGCTGGGCTTTATCCGCCAGGTCAAGTTCCTCAATCCTCCAGACGCAGGACCCATCGTGGTACACTGCAGGTGTGCTCTTATATAAATCTCTCTTGCATCTCTTTGTACAGTCCCTTTCTCACTATTATTACATACATTTATTGTAAGTCAAAGGTTCTGGTTTAAAGTTGGACTGATGGTGTGATAATGAATCTACAATAAGAGGTCTATTGATTATTTAAATAAGACATTCTCTCTGAGGACTCTCAGTGGCTGCTGGTATAGGTTTATTTACTGGTCCTCAGGCTGCTCGGTGTAAATTGTTAATATGGATGTCACTAGATAAAATAAATAATAATAACATTTACATTAATATTAAAAATAATAATTAATTTGATTTGCTAAAATTTTTGAATAAAACTAGCTGAGTAAGGCTATGCAGTTGCTAAAGTTTTCTGAGCGGTTGCTTATTGGCTAAAGTTAAAAGAGCCCATGCATTATTGTTTTTATATTATTAACTAAAACTATTAAAAATAATATTTGGTAGTTGAAATAAAGTACAAAAAGAACAAAACTACATCAAAAAACCTTAAATGAAAATATAAAATAAAAGATCATTTAAAATATTCAAAACTAAATAAACTAAAAATGAAGCTTATAACACCGATAAACTAAAAACTTAAAATTAAAAAGAAAACTGAAAATATTTAAATAAAAGCTCATTTAAAATGTTATAAACAAAAGCAATATATATATATATATATATATATATATATATATATATATATATATATATATATATACAAAAACACAAAATTAAAAAGAAAACCGAAATTATAAAAAATAATAGCTAATTTAAAATATAAACAAAAGCAAAAATAAATAAATGTAAAAAGAAAACTGAAACTATAAAAATAAAAGCTAATTTAAATTATTATAAACAAATCATAAAACAAAATTAAAAAAACCCAGCATTAAAATGAATACTGAAAATATAAAAATAAAAGCTAATTTAAAGTAGTATTAACAATAATATATGATATTTATGGAACCTAATGAAATCTAAAATAAAATAAAATAAATAAATGAAAAAAACAGTGCCAAGTGTTTAGAATATCTTTGACTCTATATGTGATCTTGTAGATGATACTTTTACATGTCGAGCTTCCATGATGTTAAATTCTGCTATACAAACATTGCCCTGATTATCTAAAAACAAGGGCTATTTTATTCCCTTCCATCTTTAGGACCAATTGAAACCATTTTAATATGAAATTAGGTGAAAGCATTTATTTTGTTAAATGTGTTTAAACATTTATTTTATCTCAAATGTTTGACAGTCCAGATGATCGCTTGCTGGCAGCGTAACTAACTTCTCATGTAACAGTAAAAGAACCCAGGGAGATAGAAGAGAAGACGATTTTCACACATCCATGAGCACTCACACATTCTCACTCTAACGTAGGACGCTTCAGCACATGGATAGACATTCACCCATGAATCTGTCCACAACATGCCCACGTGCTCACAGATGGATGCATGGATAGACAGACTCGCTCTCACAATTGTGGGGAGTAATTGGGGGCCGTGTGGGAAGAAGGTTTGAGAATGAAAGGTGACAGCAGGAGACTGTGAAGTGGCAGTGTAAATTTGCAGTCGGCCCTGCAATCCCAGAGACGAAGCAGATGTGACAAAGAAACTTTCAGAACGGATTAGCCCAAGTGTCAGGGGCTCCTGGTGCAGAGATTAAGATTTGGATTCAAGCAGTAGTTTTCAAACATTCTTTCTTACTTCCATGAAACACAAAAAGAGTTTTAGCGGAATGTCCTGGCTGCTCGCAGCCGGTCTGATGTCAGTAAACGGATATGTGAGAACCAGTTATGTTGGTCACTGTCATCAAACCTGTGTAGTACCATACACAGGTACTACAAACTGATGTAGTACCATACTGAGCAGTACTGTACAGTAAAATGCATATGAAATTTAAGATCTGTGGTGGAAGGGAAGAAATTTGAACTGTTCCTAACATAAAATTAGCATATGAATAATATGTGCTACTGGGCATTTTAACGTTTTTTACTAAAAGGTCCATCAGACAACAGAAGTCATGTAGTAGATTGTGTACAACTGTTTTCCTGCAAAGAACTGATCATATTGAGAATTTAGATGCCTTACAATTGTGTATATCAATTATTATCCAGTAGGCTTTACAAATGAAAACGTCTGGTAATTAGGGGATGATGATAATAGTGAATAATTGTCTGAGGATGTGAGGTGTAAAGAAATCTTCCCCGTCTCTCCCTCTCTATCCCTTGCTTTCTTTTTGTCAGTTGTTTACCACTCGCACCATTAATCACTGTGAGTGACGGCCAATCTGTGACACCGTGGAGTTGCTCTGTATTTGTGTGTGTGTGTGTGAGTGTCGTTTTAGCCTGACTGATGGCCCATCTTCTGACCAAATGCTCCCTCACACACACAAGCATGTTGGTCTGCCAGAGCCTTGTTTTCGTAACACCTAACATTTGGATCTTAGCAGAAATCTCATGAATGTGTTTTGGCCATGTTGTGGACAGGACAGAATGTCCCCAGAAATATAGTAAAAGCTTAAAATCATGACATGTACAGTGTGGGGACCTGGCAAAATATAATGCCTTGAACATACAGAGAAAAAAAAAAAAAACAGTTTCTGTAGGTCATGTTTATCGCTAAGGTTATTTTATTACATATACTGTAAATATATAAAAATTTATTTATATTTAATGATACATTTATATATAGAATAAGTTTTCAATGCTCACTAAGGGCTGCATTTATTTGATCAAAAATATAGTAAAAACAGTGTGCCAGTGTTTTCAATTTTAATATACAGTATATTTTCAGTGTCACATGATCCTCAGAAATCTTTCTTAAATGCTGATTTGCCACCCAAACAAACATTTTTTTATTATTGTTATTGTTAGCAGTGTTGAAAGCAGTTGTGCTTATTAATATTTTAATTTTTTTTTTTCTTTGAATAGGCAGTTTAAAAGAACATTATCTGAAATATAATTTTATTACAGTATTAACAGCACTTTGATTACAGTCTTACAGCAGAAATGGAACTGGAAGGTTATCATGAGGTCAGAAGCCTGATGTAAACCTGTTCTTCTGTATTTTCCGCAGTGCTGGTGCTGGAAGAACAGGCTGTTTCATTGCAGTGGACATTATGTTGGACATGGCAGAGAGTGAAGGTGTGGTGGACATCTTCAACTGCATCAGAGAGCTGCGCTCACAGAGAGTCAACATGGTCCAGACGGAGGTGAGCAGAACGACAAGAGTTCTTATATATTCTTAATGCACAAGCTTATATACTCATTCATTCATTTACTAAATGATTCATTATTTTACACACGATTCTCTTACTTACCCGTTCACTATTTTACTTCTCAATCATGCACTCAGAACCTCACTCACACTCACATAGCTTTTTACTAAGCTCTCTAGTCTGTGAAGATGATATTGAAGTCTTCTATTTTTTTAGCTTAAAACTTAGATAACCTTTCTCTTCCCTACATTAATCTCCACACTGTAACATCAAAACAGCCAGAACATGAAATTGCCTTTGCTCTGACAGGCAGATTCCCTACCCAGGATTTACTGGATGTTGGAATTCAAAGTCATGCCCCCTGGTGGGGGATGAAAATTTCTATTGCACTATGCATTAGTTATTTCTGTGTTTTGTTTTTTAATGCAACAGTGATACAGTATAACTATAAAATATTAACTGGTTATATATTTAACTAGTGGTATTTGTAAAAAAAAAAAATAGCCTTTAAGCCTTGAAAATCATTCAAGCATTTGACATGAAAAACTGATGAATTATTAATGTATTTTATTGTACAATTATGATTTGTTTATATTATTTATAATAATACATTATTATTGTTGTTGTTGCTCACTAAATAACAAACTGTATCAAGTCAACATGCCGTTTTATTCGATATATTCTAATATTGCATGTTTTTTGGATGTACAGTATGCTTTTAAACAGCATGCTTTTAAAAGACTAACACTAAACACAGTGGTGGTGATAATGGCTTCTGGGAGGCAATTTGTGTCAGCCTGCAGCTCCATTCAAAGATAATCCTCCACAGACACAACACACAGCCATTCATCTTTTAAAAGGCTTTTTCCTCGTCTTTTGTCCTCAGCCCTCCGCAGAAGTGCTCACCAGGTTATGGAGTAATAATAGGTACGAGAGGTCAACCCAGCTTGACTTTAGCTTAGCGTGGATCAAAGGCCTACATTAGCATTCAAACCTTTAAGCCGGAGGCATTGTTGAGTTAAAATATGGATAATTCCGGCCCATATTTGGGGCCTGGGTTTAAGAAGGAGTTTAATATTAGCTGCAGGATGAGGATGGTGCTTTGAGCCCCCCCTTGATCTCATTTTTAAGGCCACAGTTGGAACGGTTTTGGGGGACGTTGCTGTCACTGAAGGATTTCAGCATCAGAAGCTGCAGCGCTGTAATCCTTGTAAAACATCCCTAAGGCTGGAGTCATTTCGCCATAAGCAAACTGCACTTCATGCATCAACGTTCAAGCAATGCTCTCATGCTAACATTTACATGGAGTATCGACTCCATTTTTAGATTCTAAAATTAGTGCTAAAATGCCGAATGGAGGTTTTCCACTCAGCAAGATAATTAAAAGTGTCTACAATAGGGTTGTATTGTAAATCTGAGATTGCATTACATTTAAATATTAAACTGATTAAATAAAATTAAAGTGTGTTTTTTAGAACACACACAAACACATGTACAGGTATTGTATAAATATACCATTCAGATGATTTTTTTATATATATATGTTTTTGAAAGAAGTGTGTCTTGTGCACACCAAGGTTGCATTTATTTGATACATACAAATTATTTCAAACATGGTGCTTTCATGTATGCTCTTACCATGATATTAGCATGTCTTACCATGAGTGTACCACAGTATTTTCTGTAAGTGTTGATATCTATGTCTCTCTCTCTGCAGGAGCAGTATGTGTTTGTGCATGATGCCATTCTGGAAGCGTGTTTGTGTGGGAACACGGCTATCCCAGTGTGTGAATTCAGAGCCATCTACTACAACATAAGCAGACTGGACCCTCAGACCAACTCCAGCCAGATCAAAGATGAGTTTCAGGTGAGCCGTCTAAGCAAATGGATCTATTTCCACCAAAATAATGTTGTTGTTCATATGTAGAGTGCTTCTAAAATCAATGCAACAGTTGACTTTTTGCACAACAAAACAAGAAGTGAATTATTATATCCAGAGGGAAAATTGCTCTTTTTTTATAAACACAAAGGTAAAGACCTAAAATATTTTACGATGCTTTAGTCTTTTAGTCTTAAAAGAACTTGACGAGAAATGTTTGTGATTTGATTTCAGACTTTTCAGACAATCTGTGACATTGTAGAAATCTGATTTCTCAGTATATCATCCTCCATTTGCTCTTCATTCAATCTCATTACAGTCTAGGAAGAGCAAATGAGATACTAAAGAGCTCTCATTTGTGATTGATCTTTCCTCTGAGTGTTAAAAACAGTAGGAACATGCAATTTCTTCAAACTTCATGCTTCGTGTTCATGCAGCGAGCTACACGAGCAGCCCACGTGGAGGCCTAATTTACTGAATCCTCCAAGGTTTTTGCTGTCGATTGGTAGTGCTGCATTATGGCTGAAGGCCTCGCAGCTATTTCTAACAACTTTATCAAGCTCTCTGGTGTGATTTCATCATGATTACTCTTAAATTCGAAGCAGTTTTAAATAAGTCAATCGGAAAAGTGCACATTTAGATGAGGCAGGTGAGTAAAGACATGGTGACTCAAATGTCAAGGGAGAAAGCATTTCTTTACAAGCCATCGACGAGCTGCTGGAGCCCCATAAAGCCTAGAGCTGAGATATTTCTTTTCATGGTGCCTTCATGTTTTGTATTCCCTGTGAAATGAGCGAGCCGCTGCCATCTGTGGGAGAAGCAAGGCTTCAGATCTGTGAGGTGTCTCATAAAATATGATGAATATGTTTCTATCTTTCTTTCCTCCCAGATCTTTCATTTTCTATCTAGCGCTGCATCTTTCTCGCTTGTAAGCCTTTTTTCACTGTCTGTCTCTCTCACTTTCTCACTCAACGTCTCTGTTCTCCAGTCTGTCTTATACATAAGTAATGACTGACCTTCGGTTTACTAAAATATTTGCATTGCTTGTGGTTGGACCAGCAGTGCGAGCGGAATTGGTTTTATAAATGCACCATTTTTCCCCCAAGTAAGACCAAGAGCAGCCTAATGTTTTTCTGTGTTTTAAAGGTGTATGTTACAGTCCTTCATGTCTTCTTCTTTAGACTCTGAATATAGTGACACCGCGTGTCCGTCCGGAGGACTGCAGCGTAGGTCTGCTCCCGCGTAACCACGATAAGAACCGCAGCATGGACGTCCTCGCGGTGGACCGCTGCCTGCCCTTCCTCATTTCTGTTGATGGCGAGTCCAGCAATTACATCAATGCAGCATTGATGGATGTAAGTTTGATCACTTTTGTTAGAGGTCACCTCTGAGCCCTAGATGTAGAATACGGTCATGCAGAATAGTGCTAATAAACAGCCAATATGTTAATAATAGGCATGGTAATAAGCAACTAGTTAATAGTGTGAACTGGTCCCTATACTAAAAAGTGATACATTCTGTTGTCAATCCTGCACTGAACTTTAAAGGGGTCATATTATATTTTTTTCCCCACTTATAATACTCGGACATAATTTAGTCATTTTAGTCCGAATTTAGATGTTCATTAATTTTCATATCCTTTTTTTTAAATGTAGCTTGAAACTAGAAGCTGCTTGTCATTTCAAGTAAGTTCAAGACTCAGGCTACACTTTTTAAACGTAGCTAGCTATAAGCTACTAACAAGTATCTAGTTGAAGTTACTTATGAGACACAAAACAATAAGGGGTTTTGAGTGAATAAGTGCAGAATGATAACATGAAACTGTAACATCAAAAAATGCATTATGTACAACTTAACATTATTTGGCAATAAATTACTTAAATGTCAAACATACATCTTCAGGCAGATGACAATAGTATGATTTTAAAGGTATAGATGTTGAGTTTTTTGTGCTAATTTTACTTTGTATTGCTTCGTCATCAATTTTATCTAGTCACATATATGAATATTTAAAAAAGTCATTTTTTGCAGCCCCGTGTCAATAAATGGTTTATTTGAACTAAGAAAAAAAAAATTTAGAGTAAAAACTCAAGCATTATATATTACAGAGCTTGCCATAGTACACTCTGATGAATTCCAGGTAAGCGGAGCAGAACAGCCAGGAGATCACGCAGTAACAATCTCATATAAACAAGCCAATTTAACAGAGTACAAGATTAGATCACATCTCTGTAATCTCCACACATAGATCATAAGCACACTTGTACCATAAACCAGCATCTTCATTTAGCATCCAAAAAGGATAATCAAGACAGAAGACACGCACCTCAGATAAAGAACAACAAGATGAAAAGAAGATAAGCAGCAAATGAAATGAACGGCTGACCCGTGCTAGCAGAGCGTGTGTGTTTGTCTCAAACGAAGCCTCGGCAGTCCATGTCAATGAATCCCTTGACAAGGTTATCACTCAGTCTCTGTGTCTTTCCTGTCCCTCTGCAGGTCTCCATTTAGTTTCGGTCATTACACATGTGAGGCACGTTGGGATGTGTGGGGTTCAGGCACATCTTCAGTGCTGGAAGGAAGAGTTAACTTGTTCTCTTATTGATTGTCCTAGAGCCACAAACAGCCGGCGGCGTTCATCGTAACACAGCACCCTCTGCCCAACACTGTGGCCGACTTCTGGAGGCTAGTGTTTGACTACAACTGCTCCACTATTGTGATGCTGAATGAAATGGACGCTGCACAGGTATGTGAAGTACTTGACCCTCACTACCATTTGTTATCTGTTACTATTGGATTTTGGAAGATGGGATTTATTTTCCTCATAGTGTTGTATTGATTTTTGTGGATGAGGCTCAATCCAGAAAGGAGGGCAAATCCAAAATAAATGCAGCCTAAATTAAAAAGTCTTTATGCACATATTAATATAATAAATGAGTTTTATGTAAAGTATACGTAACCATTCAAAAGTTTGGGGTTAGTATTTTTATGTTTCATTTTTTGATAGAAATGAATGCTTTAATTCAGCAAGCACACATTACAGTGATCATTATTCTGAAAAAAAGGGATTCCAAAGACATATTAAGCAGCTGAACTAAAATAAATAATGTGGTTAATCACAGTTCTTTCATGATTTAACAGGACGGGGCAATTAATTTTTCACATAGTGTCAGACAGGTTTGGACAGCTTTTTTCCCTTAATAAATGAAAGGATTATTTCAAAACTGCATTTGATATTTACTCGGGTTATCTTTGTGTAATGTTATATATATATATATATATATATATATATATGATCTGAGTCTTTTAAGAAAAAAAAAAAACAGGAAGGGGGCAAAAAGCTTTTCACGGCACTGTGTGTATGTGTATATATATATATATATATATATATAAAAAAAAAAAACAGGAAATATATATATATATATATATATATATATATATATATATGTGTGTGTGTGTGTGTGTACTATGTATATTTATTATGTATAGATAAAGACACACATAAAGCATATATTTTGAAAATATTTACATGTATTTATGTGTATATATTTATATTCATATAATTTATATCATATATAAATATATTTAATATATAAATGTAACAGATTTTTCATGCATGTGTGTGTATTTATATATACATATTAAATATACACAGTACAAACGCATATATTATGTAAACAAAAAACATTTATTTTGGCTGCGGTTAATTACGATTAACCATTGGACAGCACTAATATATATATATATATATATATATAATACAATAACACAACTTTTTTCCAGGAATGTTAGAAAAGTTATAAATGAGATGATTCATTTGTTTAGTTTCAATAAATGGTCTTTTATCACTCAGAACTTCTTAAAGTTACAGTATATTTTAGATCAAGGGAAATTTGATTCATCACGATGTGCCTAATTTAGTTGGAGTGAGTAAATGGGGGATCATTGGAACAGATTTCTTTGGCATACTGCAATTTGAGTTGAGATGAGATTTATGGACTTCAGAATTCTCAGACTTAATTTTGTCTTGCACTCTTCTGACTTCAACTTCATGAACTCTAAGTACGTTATTGAGTCACACTGTCTTAATGTGGACTTCTGTTCAGCTTATTTGCTGTAATTTTCTCCCTTACTACAGCTCTGCATGCAGTACTGGCCAGAGAAAGGCTCCTGCTGCTACGGCCCCATTCAGGTTGAATTCATCTCCGCTGACATTGACGAGGACATTATCAATCGTATTTTTAGGATCTGCAACATGGCACGGGTAAGTGGGGTCAGTGGACAGGGAAGGGACTGCTGTTTAGTGGCGCTTTGGGACTCAGTTGAGTGACTGAGGCAGAAATGATTTCATTGATTTGCCTCTCACTTCATCATTTGATCCTTTGCTGATCTGCAGACTCCAACCAGGTCTGACAGAGGTGTTTTTTTTTCCACCCAGGGTGCAAATTTTATATATACACTACTGGTCAAAGGTTTTTAAAAGTTTTTTTTTTTTTTTTTTTTTAAAGCAAGTCTCTTACACTCACAGAATCTGCATTTATTTGATTTAGTTGAACTGTAATATTGTAATTGTATATTGTATTATTACAATTTAAAATTACTGTTTTTTTTTTTTATTTGAATATGTTTTAAAATGTAATTTATTCCTGTAATGACAAAATTACAAGCAACATTTCAGTAACAAAACAAAACAAAAAAAAGTTTAAAAATTAGTGTGCATTTTTACTTGCTGCTAAACAGATGCTTGTGAACAGAAGCCACATTGACCTGAGGAGAAACCATAGCAACAGCTGCTAAAATTATTCCTTTCAAATTATTTGTCAACAAGTGATGTCATTATTTATCAGAAATCTGTACTTTAAAACTTTAAATTGCAGTTTTGTTAAAAGAAAAAAAAAATCACCAAATTGAAGTGGAAGAAATACTGATGGTTTTCAAACAACATTTTGTGCTCTGTGTCAGTCCATCTTGACTATGACTCACTTAAATAAAACTGCTTTTTGAAAACCAAAATCCTAGAGCTGAAGAAGAGATAAAAATTCACTTAAGTCACTTAGATTTGGTTCCTAATGCGACAGTAAATCAACAGCGGCTGAGATTATGACCCTGAGTTAGTGATGTGAGAAATTACGTTATAAGCCAGAAAAAGGCCCTGACTCTATAGTCCTTCTCAATCCACGATTTCAACACTCAGCACGTAATGCATCTTTGAATGTGATTCGTTCTGCCCGACACATATGCAAGAGCACAATAATCACATAAATATTTGACCACCATCCTGCCATGGCTGATATAAGCCATGGATGTGTTTTGTGCAGTTTTTCTTCTTTTCCATGAGAGTGAGCTTGAGCTTTCTGTTCGTGCACATTAGCAGTCATTACTGAAGCTTGACATGTTTCGAGCGTCTAAACGTTTCAGAAGACTCATCCTGCCTCCTCCTGCTTCCCTTCTCTTTTCTTCCCCCTCATTCTCTTTAACCGCCGGTGACAGGCGAGGTTTACCCGGTAGCTAATCAGTGCCGGCGTAGCATAGCAGCACAAAATAAATAAGTGCCACAGCATCACAAATTTGCCATGAAATAGCTCCATCGATGGCAAATTGTGTGTAATATGACTCTCATTTAGCTGATCCGGTCTGACTGCAGTATCCAGCTGACATCTCTGTTTGCTTTCGCTTCTGTTTTGATGTTTTATTTTTTGCTTTTCAGTGTCACTGCAAGAATCGGAGGTAGTGTGAATGTTATATATACAGTCAAAATGGTTGTGTTCATTTTGTTAAAAATGTTTAAAATCATTTTTTTTACAAGGTTTCTGTTTCTTAGCTCAGGAGACTTGAGTTCTTAGTTACATTAATTTAAGTCTAAAAACTGAGAAAACATTTAGTTAAAACATAAATCAGTCAACAGTTCATATCCAGTACACTAAAATATTGGTGTAGAATCAATCTTCAATCAGAAATTGGTTACCAGAAATGGTAAATTTTACCATTAATTACAAAACAATGGCAAGTAACACATAATAAATAATGAAATTAATGTAGAAAGACTGAAATAGTATTTTCTTGTAAAACATATTCCAATAATCTTTGTGTAATTTCAAAAAATCATTTTTTAAAGTGTAAGAGTTATAGCGCTATAAAATTAATGTGAATAGCAGCTCAAATTATCTGTTGAGGACAAATTTGATGAGAAATGTTTGAGGTTTTATTGAGATCTTTAATTTGGCTTGCAGACTTTGATATCCTGGCAAAATCTAGGGACTTTAAGACATTGTGGAGATCTCTTCTGAACCTCCCCATTTAATCTCATGGCTGTCTACCACGGAGACATTTAAATCAACATTAATATGAATAAGTATTTTATTTAGTTTAGTTTAATTGTAACTTCAAAAAGATCTCTTTATGTGGATTCTCTTGACTATTGGATGTCAGTCTTATACTATAAGTTCAAAACTTCCACTTTGTGAAACATGAGTTGACATAAATGTTTTCTGGAAATACTGTATGTTCTCAAAATGTGTCCTGTTTTGCTTCCAGCCTCAAGATGGCTACCGGCTGGTCCAGCATTTCCAATATATTGGTTGGCCAGCGTACAGAGACACGCCGCTGTCCAAACGCTCCATTCTGCAGCTGGTCAGACGACTGGCCAAGTGGCAGGAGCAGTATGACGGAGGAGACGGACGCACGGTGGTCCACTGTCTGTGAGTGTGACCTCCACAACACCAGCTCCATCACAACACAAAGCTGTTATACATAAAACCATAAACATGTTAATGCATGAATGAGTTAGTCTTGTTTGGAGAAACCCTGTGATGAGCAGATATGACTGGACAATATTAATAGAAACATAGGAAAACACATAGCAGGATAATGTTATGTGGTGTGTGCTGTATAAACCTGAAATATAGTAAACTATTGATGACATCTTGGTCGCACTTTATTTTAAGGTCACTATTAACAAACCATTAACAATGACTTTTGCCTCAAGCTTCTAATTTGCTGCTTATTAATAGTTAGTAAGGCAGTTGTTTAGTTTAAGTATTTGGTAGAATCTAAGCCTTAGTTTAGGAATTGCTTGAATCTAAGATTCAAGATGGCGTCTGTGTCTTCGGCATGTCATCTGCTGCTCTTTTTTTTATGTGTATGGATGTCTGTTTGTTTTCGAAAAAAAAAAAATTGGCTCACTTTTAATTTATGACCGACAATCACTACTGAATATTCGCACCTCATTTATGAACAGTTATAAGCCGGATGTGGAGCGTGTTTTTAAACAAATGCACGGGAACCTTTAAATGGATATTCTGGCGTTTATCCGCTGGTGGCCTCTCAGCACTTCACGGAGAAAGCGTAGGATAAAATGCAGTTGTCGGGGTGGACTTGCCATCAAACTGAGGGCACACCTTCAGGCTGGCTTCTGATCTGGCCTTTCCTGTGAGTCGTTCTGCCGTGGTCCTGTTTCCTGGCGGCTGCTGGATTTTCCTTTATTTGTGGGTTGCTTCGACCTGTTCTATCTATGTCTGTGTCTGTTTGTTTGTATTTCCTTGATCGACGGCGCAACTGAGTGACTCCTGGTAACCTGCGCTCGCTGAGCAGAGCATCACTTTCTCCGGATGTGATTACCCCACCAAAAATGGCTCTAATCAATACTCAGTCTTTGGTGAATAAGACCTTTCTGCTAAACGATTTCTTCACTACTTATCGTCTGGATTTTATCTTCATCACTGAATCCTAGACCAAGGTTGGTGATTTAATTCCTTTTTCCGAACTGGTTCTGGCTGACTGCACCTTTTTTTAAAGCTCCCCGTCTGACCAGAAAAGGAGGTGGACTAGTAACTATTTTAAAAGACTCTTTTCTTGAGCACTGTCGGTCTGTTTCAGTGGAAGTGTTTGCCAGTTTTGAAGGTCAGCTTCTCCATCTCGATTGGAATGGCCCCGTTTTTTAGGGGTGATTTGCCGTCCTCCTCACTCAGCAAAGGACCTCATACATAAATTTACTGAATTTGTCTGCAATATTGCCACAAAGTACGACAGCTTTTTATTAACATAGATTTTAACATTCATGTTTGCTGTCAGTCAAATCCATTATCGAAGGAGTTTCTCAGTCTTATTGGCTCTTTTAGTTTGGGTCAATGGATAAAGGACTCTACTCATGTTCAAGGCCATATTTTAGATCTTGTACTCTCTCATGGGTTTGCCGTTTCTGATATTGAGATATCTGATTTCATGCTCTCTGACCATAAGCCGATTTTATTTTCTATGTCTGTTCCTAATCTTTCTCATTTTACTAAGAAAGCTGTAACACTGTCTCGGGCCTGTTCTTCTAAGTTTGGATCAAATTTTAATCAGTGTTTTATGGAGTCTTGTTTTCTTCTATCTCTGGATCTACCGTTACCTGACCTGGATGCTGACCAACATCTAAGTCTTCTAAATTCGGCCTGGCTGGATGTTTTAGATGTCACTGCTCCACTCAAGCCTTATAAGCGCAAATCTAAATCTGTTCTGTGGCAAAATTCTGATACTCGACTCCTACGACAAGCTTGTAGAAAGGCCGAGCGCAAATGGAAAAAGGATAAATTACATATTTCATTTCAGTTGTTTAAAGACAGTTTATCAGCGTATCAGTCTGCTGCCAAACCTGCAAAGGCTACTTAGTTTTCTAATTTAATAATAATAAAAAAAACCTCTGCTCCTAGAGTTCTGTTTTCGATTATTGATTCTGTTGTTAATCCTACAGTGCCTGTTGCCTCCGATGCTCTGTGAAAGATTCTTGAGACAATTCATTGACAAAATCTCTTATTTGAGACCCAAAGTAGACATCTAAAACAATAAAGTTTACCTTACCGTAATTTACCTTACCTTACCTTTTGTCCTTATGACATCATACACCCTAAATTTTTTAATTAATTGCTGATACTGTCGGGCCAGGTTTGGTGTCTTTTTTCAATAAGTGCCTTTTAACTGGCTCTGTTCCTGCTACTCTTAAAGTGGCTACTGTCACTCCGCTTCTCAAGAAGCCTTCACTAGATCCTTCTATCCTGAATATCTTCCGTCCCATTTCTGTTTTGCCATTTATCTCAAAGGTTTTAGAAAAAACTGTGTTTGACCAACTGCAGTTCTTTCTAAATCGTAACTGTATTTCAGAAATGTTTCAATCTGGTTTCAAATCTGCTCATAGTACTGAAACAGCCCTTCCCAGAGAGTTAAATGACATGCTTTTAGCTACCGACTCTGCTGATTCTGTGGTCCTGGTACTTTTCGATTTATTAGCAGCATTTGATACTGTGAACCACTCTATTCTGATATCTAGATTAGAGTCAGACGTGGGCCTAAAAGGTACGGTACTTAAGTGGTTTCAGTCATTTTTATCTGTCAGAATTTTTTTTGTCAAATAAGGTAACTTCTCTTCCCCTGTTGCTCATCTTACCTGTGGCCTCCCTCAAGGCTCAATATTGGCACCCTCCCTTTTTCCCTGTACATGCTTCCTCTGGGTTCCATTCTAAGAAGGCATGGGGTGTCTTTTCATTTTTACATTAACAATATCCAGATTTATTTACCTAGTAAGAGAAAAATTATACTTCAGCACTTAGTACTTTACGAATGTGCTTAGACGAGGTCAGAATCTGGCCAGCTCAAAATGTTTTAACGTTAAATGAAGATAAAACAGAGGTGATTGTCTTTAGTCCTACTGATCATTCTCAGGCTACCAGCCTAGATCCGGGCAGCTTATCGGCCTTCAGATCTTCTCGTGTGTGAAATCTGGGCGTCCATTTTGATGAGTCATTAAAATTGGATTAACATATCTCTTCTGTAATTGGTTCCAGTTTTTACCAACTCCACTTGTTGTTTAAAATCAAACACTTTTTAAATGTTACAGCATTGGAGATGGCTTTCCACGCTTTTATTACTTCATGCTTAGATTACTGCAACTCACTATATTGTGAATTTTCAATGTGGTTTGGGCCTCGGTTATGGAACAATCTGTTGACTGAGATTAGAGTGACACCTTCCCTATCCACTTTTAAAAACACACTTGTTCAGCCAAGCCTACTAATATTCTCATTATATTGTATTATGGTCTTGATTATTACTTTATCTTGAGAATGTTTATCTGTATTTCATTTTTGGTTTTTAAGTTCAAATGTTTTATTATTTCTGTTTTATGTGTTTATGATCTGATTTTTATGTACAGCACTTTGGTCAGTCTTGTGGCTGTTTTTTAAATGTGCTTTATAAATAAATGAACTTGGGTAGGATTGGGGACATAGAATATGGTCATGCAGAGTATAAGCAACTAGTTAATAGTGAGAATTGGTCCCTATACTAAAGTGTTACCGACATCTTAAATGTACACGTAATCAAAGGAATAGTTCCTCAGGCCATCCAAAATGTAGATGAGTTTGTTTTTTTATTGAAACAGATTTGGAGAAATTTAGCATTACATCACCTGCTCACCAATGGATCCTCTGCAGTGAATGGGTGCCGTCAGAATTAGAGATCAAACAGGTGATAAAAACATCACAATAATCCACAAGTAATCCACACTACTCCAGATCATCAGTTAACGTCCAGTTAAGCCAAAAACTGTGTGTTTGTAAGACACAAATCCATCATTAAGATGTTTTTAACTTCAAATGAGTCCTCCATCAATAATTACGCATCCTCCAGTGGAAAAGTAGTCTTGACTGAATCCGGACGGAAATACAATCAATAATATTTTCTCCACTGACAGAGTGTAGTCTATAAATGTTATTTTCTATTATGATATTGTATTTTGTTGTGAGATAATGAAATGTTTTGGACTTTTTTATTGGAGCAAGCCTTATTATGGATTATGCATTATGGTTTGAAGTTTAAATGTCTTGATGGATTTGTTTCTTAAAAACATGCAGCTTTTCACTTCACAAGACGTTAATTGATGGACTGGAGTGGTGTGGATTACTTGTGGATTATTGTGATGTTTTTATCAGCTATTTGCACTCTCATTCTGACGGCACCCATTCACCGCAGAGAATAAGTGGCGAATAAGTGATGTAATACTACATTTCTCCAAATCTGTTTTAATAAAGAATCAAACTAAGGATGAGTAAATTTTCAACAAATTCTAATTTTTTGGGTGAACTGTTCCTTTAAGAATGCCATACTGATGTGTCTATAGATTTGAACATACGTAAGACACTGTCTGTTGTAGCTAACGAGAGTTTAATGAAGCAAATTTTGATCATTCAAGATGTGTATTTCACAGCTTCTTATCCAAGTCTGTGTGCACTGTGCAGTCAGTACAGAATCACAGATTAAAACTGCAGCTTTAAAAGAACTGAAGTATAAAACCGTACAGCCTTTGAGCCAAGGACAATCTTATCAGTGTCAGAAATTAAAGCCAGAGAGATACAAAAGATCTGAAAACTTCATTACTTTCCCATCACTGTCAAAAGTTGAATACAGAGCAGTTTTCCTGAGAGAAATAATTTTAAAAAATGTCACAGTAATGCTAACATTCTGCAAATGGCATGAATCACTTTGAAGACAATTCTCTACTTGATTGTGTCATGTCATTGTACTGATACTAATCAGGGGTAAAACTGACCCGTGATCAGTGGTAGTTATTTGATTTACCAGTAGTAATGCAATGTCCTCTGTTCAAGCAAACATCCAGATTCAAATACAAGCCTTTTACTTTCATAATCTCAGTTTGGATGAAGACTATACTTCTAAACCGCGTGTAATGTGCCATCAGTGTTTGTGTTTTTCGATGAAATGACACTATGAATGGCTGCACATTAAACTGAGATATTAGAAGCTATTGTAACATCACAATAAAATGACACACTTCAAGGTTGGAGCCACAAGGCCTGCGATCTCCAGAAATGTAGCACAAGTCAAGCTGTGATTTTATGGGATATTAACTCTGCGTATCTGTGACATTATGGGATGTGTGATTTGTTTCTCATGCCTTATTGTTGTTGATCTCTTCAGGACTGGTGGAGGACGCAGCGGGACGTTTTGTGCCATCTGTAGCATCTGTGAGATGATCCAGCAGCAGAACATCGTGGACGTGTTCCACACAGTAAAGACGCTGAGGAACAACAAAGCCAACATGGTGGAGACAATGGTGAGCTACACGCATATCTCCCTGCTATTTAATACTGTGTTTTCAGCTGACTCACATAAATTAATGTGCTTTTATTAATATCGTGTTTAGTGTCTGTAAGATTTAGCAAGGATGCATTAAATTGATCAAAAGTGACAGTAAAGAGAATGTTAGAATGGATTTCCATTTCTATTTCAAATAAATTCTCTTCATCTGAACTTTTGTTCACACTTTATTTTAATGTCTAATTCTCGCTATTAACAAACCATTAACTGTGACTTTTGCCTCAATAAATTCCTAATTTGCTGTTTGTTGTTAAAATTAGGTATTGGGTAGGATTAGGGATGTAAAATATGGTCATTCAGAATATGTGTTCTATAAGCACTAATAAACAGTCAATATATTAATAATAGGCATGCTAATAAACAACTAGTTAATAGTAAGAATTAAAGACCCTGTTAATTCACTTTTCTTTTCGGTATTCAAATTTCAAAGGAAATAGGAAGTTTAAATAGTCTTTTAAAAAAAAAAAAGGTTAAAATTATAATATTAACCAATTGGCTTTAGTTACATCACATCAATTAACACACATTGCCAATTGTTAGCTAGTCATTTACAGATGGTATAATTTCAAGTCTCCTCTAGGGGGAACATTTTATTTTTTGTTTACCACCATATGATTCCATCATCATCGTTCTCGACCTGTTGAGTGCTATTCTTCAGGAATTTTGTTGGTGGTCTTGATGATTCCACTTAAAACAACAGTTCCTTGAGTCTCCGCAGCATGTCTGCCGCTCTTCATTGCTCTAAGACAGAAAAGGAGTGTAATTACTCGTTCACCTCAAACCCCTGAGACACACAGCATCACTTTCTGCAATTCTGAGAGAACGTCTTGAGTGTAATAGAAGGCTGCTGCAGGTGCAATTAAACATCTGTCCTGAACCTCTTCCACCGACTGCACTCCAAACATCTCACTCAGCTGGAGAAAACCGAAAAACACCACAGCTGTGTGTCTGATATGATGCTGGACAAAAATAGAACTAACATCAGGTTACCAATGGCCATTAGTTTGGAAAAGAAATGTATCCATTATTAAATTCATCTAAAAATTTCTTCAGTGAGTTCGTTATTTGCACTCACTTCGAAAACATTTAATCAGCTAGAAATTCCAAATTGTTAGTGCAGTCTTTTTTTATGATTTCTGTTAAGATTCCTAATTATTTACAATTCGTAACCATCAGCTAGACATTGCTATTTATGCTTGCGATCTCTATTATGAACATGACATTATAATAAACATAATGTTAACAAACTTTATAAAAGTGGCATTATAAAAATGACATTAATGGCCATATACACGCAGGCCAGGCACAGGAAACCTCTGACATCATGACGGCTGATGAGACTCTCTCTCTCTATAATAAGCAGATGCTTTTCCTCTAATAAAAGTGACTGTGTAATGATGGGGTTGCATTATTAACACAGGGGTTATAGGGAAATCTCCCCTGAGTGGCGTCTGCCTTTGAACTGCTAATGCATTGTTGCTATTGCTTCTGTTTTTGTTTAGGAGCAGTACAAATTCTGTTACGAGGTGGCTCTGGAGAGCTTGAATGCCTTCTGAACATACGAAAGGTGAAGAAGGGAGAACAACAAGCAAAGCAATCTTCTCTGCTTCCTCAGAATGACATCTCATCTAATCACAGACTCAACATTCAGTCGTTCCTCTGAGCTTCTGTGATGAGAACAGGAAACTAAAGTTCAACCCTTCACTGTAAAATACTGTATAAATAAAACAAAACGTTATTTGCCATTTCTTTCTTTTTCTGTCAATGTCCAGCATCAGAGCGTGTATCCTGGACCGTGAAGTGATCTTGTACAGTCCTATTCCTTTTTAGCTATACGCCTTGAATGTTACCCATCAATGTAAAGAACAACGGTGAAAAAACAAAAGCTTCTTTCTACATGCCAGCTGGGAATAACCAAATAGACTTTCCCTGAGCTCTGTACAGATTTAAAGAAAATCAAAAAAATCAAAACAAAGCTTAAGCGAATTTGCAGAGAACGTGAGGACGGATATTTTTGTTATTCTGATGATTTTTGTGGTTCCTCCCTTTGGTGCATTTTCACTCTGCTTGCTTTCTCTCATACGTACGCCGCTCGCCTACAGACCAGCATAAAGATTTTTCAAGGTTGGACGTTTTGGGTAATATTTGTTCTATTGCCGTTCTGTCTTTTCTTTTAGTGTTTGTTCTTTCTAAAAATAGATGTTGCCATTTCGGTTTTGGTTTCTTGATGTAGGCAGTGAATGTTAAAGATTAAATATATATCTAAAGTAATTTCTGTTTGTCATTTGCACTTTATATGTCTGTCACCTCCAAGGGTGAATCTCACAAATAATGATATACTGTTGTATAATGAGAAATTATATTTAGCATCATGAAAATTGAGGCTATTTTTGGACCAGTAATTGCTTAATTGTTAATAGTCGTTGTAACACAAGAATTTTTTTTTGTCAAGAATATGAAAGTATTACAGAGCCACGCACATGGCATGCAGGAAAAATTATATAGAAGGCTAAATCGTTCCCTCGATTTATAAATTGTGCGCACGACTTACTAATTTGTTTCCTTGATTTTCTAAATTGTGAGAACGAATTAGTAAAGTGTGCGCACAAATTAGCAAATCAAGGGAATGAAATAGTAATCGTGCACGTTTTAGTACATTGAGGGAATGATTTAGTAAATTGTGTGCGCAATTTATTTATTTTTTCTTGCATGTCATGTGTGGGGCTCCGTAGAAAATAAATAAATACATAGATACAATTTGTTTGTTTTTTTAAATATGTTTTGGGCATTTCTTTGTGAGATTCACCCCCAAAGTATTGGTATGTATTTGTAACCCGTTGCATCATTTAATTTGAAGTGCCAAATTCTCACATTAAATAGAAGGACTACCACCAAACTACAGACAAGATGCATATCATGAACAATGTGTAGCTGCATTTTGACCATTAAACAGTTGGCGACTCTTTTCTAAACCACAGTTTGGTTGAGAAGCTGTTCTTACTCCTTAAGCTTTCTGAAACTGGGCATCTGCATTTTTCAGTGTGATAAAAGCTAGTGAATTTAATTGTAAATCCAAGAGTTTTGCACGAAAACTGTGATATGACTGTGATATTTGTTTCTGAGCTTCTGAACCGTATTTTTTAGAAGAATATATGAATGTTTCGCTGAAAACCAGCCATCACACAAGGTCACGGCACTGTGTCTTTTTGAATTTCCATGAATTCACTGCCTGGTTTTATGATTTACTTCACTATGTGTATTTTTACTTATTTCCAATGATTATTTATCATTTATTTGTCTAGCAAAGTGGTATATAGAGCTGGTGATTTCATGACCATGGTGGTTCTGTTGCTTGGAATTGTGATAACATTAATAAAGGGACCAAAATGTTGAACAGCAACTTTCCTGAAGCGCTGAATTTCTGTTTGTCATTTCACTAACGATCCCTCTGCCTCTAGTAATGACAGCTGAACATCTGCATCTCTTTACAGTCCTACAGACACTGAGGAAACTAAACTGTTATGGGGTCATTCTGATGAAACGGTGCCATTTGTGCCTGAACATTTCAGGATTTTCTTTCATTTAATCATTCCATTTGAAATTTGGCACTGCAGCACGCCACAAAATTCCCTTTAAGGCAAGTCATTTCAGCCATCATTGAACTATTCCAGTCATGCAAGTACAGCTCCTACTGTATCTCTTTGAAAGGGGAAATATTAAATTCTACAAAGCTGTTGACTGAGCTTACGGTTAAATTCCATATTTGAAATCTCTAATGAAATCTGACAACATTTGTATCATAAATTTTGTTTCTAATGCTTACATAGCAGATTTTTTAGGCTAGACCAGTCAATAAGCATGTCCTGTCTTAAACGTGTTTATGGACACTGACTGTTTCTATAGCAAGGAGAACTTCTAATGGCAGCTACAAAGACGTGATGACTTTACTAATTAGCGATTGGCTCTTTTATTTAGAAGGCAGGACTATACAGGCATATTGCATGTTGCACTTTCTCAAAAGTAAAATACTTGAAAAAAATCTGTACGCTCTCATAAGCGAGATAAAAGACTGAAGAAACAAGGCACAAGGTTTCTGAATTTTTCCAGTTACGATGCACTTTTTCCCATTGTAGATCTAAAGTCTTTGAGCAGGCATTGTATGCTGTATCCCATAATGCAAGGCACTCGACTTGACCTTCCATGTCCAGTGTGTTGCATGAACTTTAGATGCAACATCAAAACTCGGGCAATTTGATAATACCTAGAATATCAAAATCAACTGCAGGAGGCAGATCATTTAGCTATTTAGCACCTAAACTCTGGAATAATCTACCGAACACTGTTTGGGAGGCAGTCACACACTGCAAGTTTAAATCTAGATTAAAGACCCATCTCTTTAACCTGGCTAACACATAACACACTAACACATTTCTAATATTCAAATCCATTAAAGGATTTTTAGGCTGCATTAATTAGGTCAACCGGAACCAGGAACACTTCCCATAACGCCTGGTGTACTTGTTACATCGATAGAAGAATGGCATCTACGCTAATATTAGTCTGTTTCTTTCTTATTCCGAGGTCACCGTAGCCACCAGATCCAGTCTGTATCCAGATGTTCACTGCAGTCACCCGGATCCAGTACGTATCCAGACCAGATGGTGGATCAGGACCTAGAGATAACTATAACCGCCTTCTGAAACTCAGTGGAGACCAGGGCAACTAGATGAGCCCCAGAGACAGATCCCCAGTGAAGACCTTGTCTTCTAGACGGCCATTGGGACAAGACCACAGGAACCAGATGAGTCCTCCGCACAATCTGACTTTGCTGGAACAACCTGCTGGTTCGTCTGTCCAGAGGAGAACTGGACCCCCGACTGACCCTGGTTTCTCACAAGGTTTTTTTCTCCATTCTGTCACTGTTGAAATTTTGGTTCCTTGCTGCTGTCAACTCTGGCTTGCTTAGTTGGGGACACTTATTTTCCAGCGATATCGTCGACTTGATTGCACAGATACTATTTAAACTGAACTGCACAGATACTATTTAAACTGAACTGAGCTGGATGATGACATCACTGAATTCAATGATGAACTGCCTTTAACTAAAATTGAGTGTTTACTATTGTCCTTTTGCATTATTGACAGTATTTTGCTATTTAATACTGTAAAGCTGCTTTGACACAATCTGTATTGTTAAAAGCGCTATATAAATAAAGGTGACTTGACTTGATTTGACTTTGATTCCAGGCTAACCAAATATGTTTTCTAACAATGTTTTGTTAATGTTCCCATTCATTTATAAAAATGTTAGTTCTGGATGTTATCTAAAATGTTCAAAATTTAATTTTTTTATTTTTGATTGTACGAACGTTTTGCAAACATTTTCTCAATGCAAACGAAGAATGTTGTTATGGTAAAATTTGTAAAATTTTCATGAATGTCCAACTAAAAAAGTTAACATTGTATAAATAATGTTTTGGGGAACATTATTTAAAACAACGTAACTTAGAACAAACATTCTATTAAAGTAACTAGAAAAATTTTGTTTATAACTTTGAAAATCTTGCCAGAATGTCATCCAAAGTTCTTGTTTGCTGAGTTAGACAGCAAAAAAAAAAAAAAATAAATAAAAAATTATACAATTACAATATTTCTAGACAAAGAGAAAACAATGCATTATGACAATGACAAAAGGCCACACTGCTGTTTATAACATTTGCATTTTACATATAATGTAGCACTTAAAAATATCTAACAAAGTCAAGATGTAACAAATACTGTTTAAAACACAAAGAAATAGATATTGAAAGTTTTGAAAGACACAAGGTCATTATGTGGGCCGTGATCTCAGTATACTGTGTTCAACTCCTCGGCCCTCATGCCCACCTGTACAGGACCAAAATCAAAGACGATGAGAACTCAAAAGGGTGAAGGTGCTTCTTTAAGTAGTCAAGGCCCAGGCTGCAGCAGAGACTCGTATAAAGACAGACGAGGCTTCTGAGATCCACTCCAGACTACCAAGTACAGAAATAACCTGCCGCCGCAGGCTTTGATGTCATATACAGTATATACGAGCAGAGAATGTCTAATGGGAAACAGCACAACAACAACTTTCTCTAGTTTTTAACTTCAGTTTCTATGTATTCTATCTCTTCTTGAAAAATATTAAAGACAAACTTACTAAAAGGTGTGGTAAAGCCACTGTACTCGAATTAGCGATGGCTAACGGGTAATTTTCACGGGTAAAATGTCCTCATTTTCCACATGGGTTCAGTAGGAGCTGTTTTCCTTGAAAAAGTCATTTTGACAGGAATGAAAAAAGAACCTCTGCGTCAAATGTGTTTTCTGGCTGCACTTAAGAGATGTAACCCCTGAATAAACACTGTGTTGTTAGCATGTCGCGTGGGCTAATAGGTGAAGCGTCCGTTGTATTGTGGACTAACCATTATAATTCATCTTGTTATTTCACAGACAACACAGCAATTATGCTCCTTCATGTGCTTGAAAAGCTTGTTCAAGGGAAGAGGCAAAGATTTCTCTTAAAACAGAAAAGCTTGTAGTGTTAGCACTTAAATGCTAATTTCACAGCACCAAGACAAACAAGCACACCTCGATTCAAATTAAAGCAATAGTTTACCCAAAAATGAACTAAATTTTCGGGGGGCGGGGTGGATGGGAGGTTAGAATGAAATTTGCTAAATAGGACTTGAGGTAGTGGCTATAAAAAGACAAAAATGTAATTCATTCGACCGCAATTTTCAGTGAACAATGACTTGAATTGACTTAAAAAGGAATTGGAAATGATGTAGACCAGACTTAAACTATTTCTCTATGTTTAGTAAATTTTGTTCACTGAAATCCTGTTTTTTTTTACTTTACTATGCATCAAATAAGAAATTACAGTAAAAATTACTACAAAATAAGTCAGATAAATGGTGGTAAGCATAAGAGACTTCTTTCAAAAACATGAAAATACTACACACAAACACAGTTCTAAAATTATGAAAGCTATAAGCCTTTGAGAATTTGTAATATGTATATATATACAGTATATATAAAAATCTAGCGACAATCTGTTTCCAAGGCTCCAAAGAGGTTAAAAATGCAGCTCTACAGCCACAGGCACTGCTGTAATGGTGGTCACTCCATCACTAGAAGGTTGTAGTGGTCCGGTTCACCGGCCTGTCTGTCGTAGCGATCACTTCATAGCATCAGTCAGTCAATTCTGTCTGCCGGCGGGCTTTTCTCTCACATCCACAAATTATTAATCCCCCTCTCACAGCAAGGCCATTGCGAGGCAGGTCAGCACTGATGAATTATTAACACTGTTTATAAACATTATTTTTTTTTACACCTGTGGTATATTTGAGGAACCTATGGAGAGCCACTGCCAGCGGTATCAGTCAAAGTAAAGCTCACTCAAGGCTGTCAGAAGATTGGACTGCACTGCTGGGTGAGCCGCTCGGGGAGGCTGGGAATCATCAAGAAACTGGTGCTTTGATCTCATTGAAAATCACATGTGGAATTGTGGTTGATTGCACTGTGTCGCTTTAATTATAGATTACGGGACTGACAGATGAAGAAAAATCTACTAAATGATCACAACTGAATGAACCTTTAACAAGATGATAGTATGTCAGTGCAGATGTAAGTACATATTTGCTAGGTGGTTGCTTTAAGACTGCAAAAATTTATTTAAAATCTGAATGTAATGATGCTTGTCTATGTGCACATAATACGCATATATCACTCTTTTTTTTTGAGAAATTAATGCCTTTATTTAGCAAGAATCTATTAAATTGATTAAAAGTGACTGTAAACACTTAGATGTATTTTAGTTTCAAATAAATGCTGCTGATTTATTTTTAACTTTCTATTCATCAAAGAATCCCAAAAAAAATATGTATCACAGTTTTCACAATATAAAGCACCAAAGCTGTTTTCAACATTGATAATAAACAGAAATATTTCCTTGAGAAGTAAAACAGGATATTAGTATGATTTCTGAACAATCATGTGACACTGAAGACTGGAGTAATGATGCTGAAAATGTAGCTTTGCATCACAGGAATAAATTACATTTTAAAATACATTCAAATACAAAATAGTTATTTAAAACTCTAATAATTTTTCTCAATTTTAAAATTTGTACACTGTAATTTTGATCAAATTAATTCAGCATTGCTGAGTATGACTTCCTGCCAAAACAAAAAAAGTAAAAAATAAAAAAAAGAGAGAGATAAAAACTAAAACAATTACTGACGACATGATTGCATGAGACAAGAGCAAGGCTGGTTGGCACAGACTGCAACCTTATCCAGTATGATAAACTGATGGTCGTGACATTAACACAAACCTGCAGGCTGAGTTAAATGGAGTCAATGCCCCAGCAATGATCGAGTTAGTATGAGTATGATCAGATCAGCTGTGACTGTCCCTCAGTACACTAAACCAAAATCAGAACAACAGTTACTGATTGGCACAGTTCTAGTGTGTTCTGGATGCTTGCTTGCTTTTAATATTCCAGCTCATGATTTGAAGTTCTTATCCAGAGAACGATGTGGAGGAGTTGCACCCCAACGTTTAATACTTTGGTATTAGTTTAGGAAAAAGTACTATGAAAACGCATTAGGACTTACAGTTAAAGCTATGACAGAGTAGAATTCATTAGACAGCCTGTAAAATGACTTTATGAATGGCAATGTGTTCAGAGTCATTTGTAAGACACTTTGGAATCCTCCCTCAGCCAATCCCTTAATGTCAATCATTTCAAATTCAATTCTAAATCTGGGCTCGCAACAAGGAAGCACGCATCCACTGGGAATTGCACATTTAATTTGTCAAAGTTACCCATTTGGCACATAATGGCAGCATTACGCAGAGTGACACGATAGGGCGAGCAATTTGGGTCAAGTACAGAGATTTTTCCCCTCTCTCCGACCTTGAAAGCAGGGAAGGCGGTCAGAGAGACGGAGGTGCCCCTGTCTGTCAGGCTCTGGCGTTGGCGGAGGTTCTTGGCAGACAGTCAGGGCTGTTTGGAGACGCTCAGAGGTAGGCGACGCATGACTGGAGGACTGAGAGGCTGCAGGCCTTGCAGATGGTGCCGGATTCTTATACAAGTGGAGGTCAGCCAGCGGATTCAGAAACAGCTACGAGGAGGGAGAGAGAGAGAGAGTGAGGGGAATATTTCAGATGCTATTGGTTCCTGAGAGTGACAGACTGAGGCAGGCTGGGTAAGCAGAGGCCACATGGGACAAAGGAGAGTAGGGGAGACATATACAGTAGACTGAAGGTAATGGAGAGACAAAAACTGGAAAAAGAAAGGTTAGAAATGGCTCAAAAATGGGACAAAGCTGAATAAAGGAAATGTTGTTGTGTGCTAGGTGATCTTAAGAAACTAAATAAAAGCACAGTAAAGGCACAAAAGTGTTGGATTTTTATTTGAAGCAAAAAAAAAAAAATAATAATAATAATAAATAAAAAAGTACATGTAAAAGTAAGTTCTTTGAGTATGTTCAAACTGGAATTGGTTTTAGTCATAATGAACTAGCCAAAATTCCAAAATACATATTTTTTTAAATTACACCACAGTTTAAACAAATAAGTACTAATATTCAATAAGGATGTAGTTAAATGATCAAAAGCAAAAAGATTAAAAAAAAAAAAAAAATCCAAAACAGAAAAGTCTTTTACAATGTTGCTGAATTTTTCTACTTCAAATAGGTGCTGGTTTTTTTTTTGTTTGTTTGTTTGTTTTGTTTTTTTATTCTGAAAAAAGTCATGTTTTCCACAAAAATATGAAGAGCACATCCGTTTTAACACTAATAATAAGAAATGTTTCCTAAGCCGCAAATCAGCATATTAGAATGATTTCTGAAGCATCACGAAGTGACACTGAAGACTGAAATAATGATGCTGAAAATTCAGATTTGCATCACAGAATAAATTAGGTTTTAACATATGTTCAATTAGAAAACGGTTATATTAAATTGTAAAAATATTCCACAATATTACAGTCTTTACTGTATTTTGATACAATAAATGCAGCCTCAGTGAGCATAAGCGACTTCTTTCTTTCAAAAACAATAGAAAATCTTACCGACCCCAAAGTTTTGCTCCTCCCAGCACTGGATAATACTGGATAAGATCATCGGACTAGACAAAGTAGGGATGCTCTAAATTCAGACAATCACTGTGGCAAGGCCGATGTTCTTGTATCCAGCTCATTGCAGAATAAAGTTGTGATCATCATCATCATCATCATATTACTGAAGCCTCTGGGCAACACCACCTCAGCTTGAACCCACATTACAGACATTACAACAAAAGAGACAGTTGGACCAGGTCTGACTGCCAGTCGCACATGTCCAGGCAATTCAAAGCCAAGCTGCAATCCCTCTTCCTCAGACAGAATGGATAACTCTAAACAGCACGGCCCAGATTCTCTCTAATAGTATCATTTCTCAGTACATTTCTGTCATTATTTGCTATTCCTCCGACAGGGCCAATCACAGGGGTTAGACGGCAAAAAGCACAATGTAATTTTGCAAAATTGCAAAGGTTCGTGCTTTCCCGATATACAGTCTTTGGTCCAGTGTGTAAGAGCCACATTGTATAAGTGATACACACAATTACACGGTGGCTGCGGCGAGCTTTTCACACCTCCAATAAAAGCAGACAATAGCAGCATTTTACCAAGTTGTATAAGGTCACTATGATAATGGTTATGCAACACGATAATTGCATGTGCCACAAGATAGCAATTTTCTTTGAACACAATCTTTTGTGATTAATTTTAAGTCGCGCAAGCCGACTGTGAAGGTCAGCGTCTGATGCGAGGCGTGATGCATCTTCTATGATTAGGCAACAACTTTGCCAGACGTAATCATTCCCTAAGTAATTGCCTCTCGAAGAAGGACGTGCTAATTTAATTGTGTAAATACATGCGGCTTGTTTTGTGGCGCTCCAAAAAACCGATGATGAAATGTTTGTGTTGAAGGGTTGACGGTTGCAAAGTGACTAGATTGAATTCTAGCTTCCTAAAGGTCTTGAAGATAATCCAATTACAGCTCTTCACACACACATCATTTTGTGGTGACCTAAAAATGGGATGAAACTGAATTTTGCATTGTTTTATTAGATATATATTTTAGTAAACTGTATATTTGTATGGTTTCCTCTATAGCATGTCCCTTGTATCACTCTACAGTCTCTTTCTTCTTACATATTGAGGTAATTTTACTTTGGTTTTAATAATTAACGAGCGTTTGTTTGTTTATTTGCCAAGTAGCCATGTAATAACCATGTAATATAATACAACAAGATCACCCTGATGGGGTTTATTTTGCGATAATGGCCAGATGACTGTACATTACCCATGACATTTACAGTCATCTAAATGGAAAATTAATTATTTAGCTGTTTTTTCTTTTGTATATTTGCAAACATCTCATCTTTGTAAAAAGACATGATTTGCTGAAGAATAAAAAAGCATTAACAACTTTTTGCTATGCCAAATTTTATTCTTTTTTTTAGATATTATGCTTTTGATTTAATTCCCTCGTGCCATAGATAAAAAATATAATCTATTAAAATATAATCTAAAAATATATAATCTATTATTTATATGCTATTATGGCATTTATAAAATTTTGAATTAGCTTTTAAGTTTTAATTTTCAAAATTAAATATATTAATTATAAACAAATTAAAATCTAACATTTTATTATTATTTTATTTTTATTTACATTTTAATAATGCTATGTACTTTTGTTATTTTTAGTTTTAGTTTTGTTTTGAGATTTAATTTATTTTTGTTTAATTTTTAGTCACTTTAATACATTAAACTTAATTTAGTGCTTTAACTTAATTCAGTTAGTTGCTGAGACAACATTTCTTTTTTACGGTTTTAAGTATTTCATTTAGCTTTAATTTTTTTTTCTTCAGTTTTAGTTTTAGTCGTTTAGTACTTAACGTTAACTTATTAGTTACCAAGAAAACAATTTTTTTTCATCTAATATTTATATTTTATTTCACCTTAATCACTAAAGACTGTAAATGACCTAACACTGTTTCTTTATGCATCATTTTTGAGCACTGAACGGAAAACTGTATGCTGTAATACAACTTTGAATAGAACACAGCATTTAAAAGAGTCATTTAAACCCACTCGCCAAAACCAGTTTGGTGCTTTAGTAAGCAGTCTTCTTTATGAGTCTGAACTTATATAGTTCAATATGATAAACACTGGCAGCACATGAACCTGAGGTGAGGGTCTGTTCTCCTGAGGATGGAGACTCTACATCCTGTGTTCTTAGCACTGCAATTCTTCACACCCTCTTCTCCTCATCACACATCACTGCCCTTGAAAAATGAGCAGCGCGTCCGTCGAGTGGCGCTCTGCTCTGATGTCATTTAAATCTGCCAGTCGCTGATGCTTTTGGAGGCCGGGTTTCATCACAGTGTCGTTGAGTAAGCGAGGTTGCTGCCACCCACTGTCCTTTGTGACTTCATCAAACCAGGTCAGGGAACGAGCGGCGCCCCGTCTGCAAGCACTGACACCCCAGCGCTACGGGTAATAAGAAAATATTAAAGGGACTTGAATCATGGGCTTCTCCCGCTGAATTTGTTATTGGTTTCCGTGTGGAGGGTGGAAATTGTGAAAGTTATAAATATGAAGGGAACTGCCAGAACAGCAGCGAAGATCGACTGCATAACCAGAGGGGTGGAAGACAAAAACAAGAGCAAAATCAGCTGACGAGTGTGCGCATGGCTGTCAGGGCTGCAAAGCTGCTAACTAAACATAGGCTAGTTACATTAATAACTAAAGTACACCAGCAGGTAAAAGTTTGGGGTCGGTAAAATTTTTTTATGTTTTTGAAAGATATCTGCAACTGTTTACTTCCATTCAAAAGTTTATTATTTAGTAATAGTTCATTTAAAAATACAAATCATTCACTCACCCTCATTTCGTTCCCAACCTGCATCACTTTATTTTTCCTGTTGAACACAAAATGAGAGAAAAAACTTGACAAAATGACAAAAGAAAGTCTTTTAATCCCCTTACATAGTTCTTATGACTTGTGTGCTATATAGCTCATCTGAACTCGAGTTATAGTTGAAACAGGACCAGTGAATGGATCATTTTTTTCCTGGTTCTTTTAAATCAGCCAATTGATACTGTTCCCAAAATGGATAGAAAGATCATTTTAGAGTCATCTGAATCAGAGCGACTCATTCCAGTCATAGATTTTGAGTTAACAGCTCACTGAGGCCAAGATTATTGATGAAAATGAAGAGTTTTCTCACACAAAGCTAAAGGAAAAGACTTAATATCAAAATATCTCATCTTTTGTTTCACAGAAGAGAAAAAAGGGTTAGATTCATCTCCCTAGCTTCAATGAAGCCAGCAAAGTTTCTTTAGTAGCTTGTAGTCCATCTAACTACTTTTTCAAATGACTGTAGTTTAAGTTTTTAAAAGTATGACTAGCCTGGGAAGAGTGGAGTTTGAAATATTGTTAGCATATACCTCATTTCAGCAGCTTTGAGGAAAGAAGGCAGACTTTTAGAACGGCATTATCCAGGCTGTAATTGTAACTGCTAGGTTTTAAATAATAAATTATGAACGTCAGACAGGATTTATGCGGCTACAGCAGCTCGAAAACCATCAATTCTCCCAGGCACTACAAGACGAGTTTATCCTTGGGAGAAGAAACGTGATGGGTTCATGTATTTTCATGAGACAGGCATCACTCACTTTTTTGCAGCATGCCAATGATTATTTTACCAAGTTCCTGAACTTTTTGCTTCATAACAAAATATTTATTAGATGGCTGAAGCACCGACCACTGTCCGAGCAGTAAGAGCTGAAGAAGGAGGTGATTATGGAGCAAGGAAAAACACGCAGTGTGCTGTTCCAGCGGTGCGCTGATGTATAGACAAACACCTATGATTTGTCACCATTGTGTTTCTTATTTATATGATAACAAGTTGAGTTTCATTAGTATTCTATAAAGACAGCTAAAGGCTTCACTGATTGAATGGATTTACGAGAAGAAACGCCATCCGCAGAGAATCGTTTTGGATGCAATTTGCAAGATTGCACAGTTATTGAGGTGTTGGGAAGCACTGTACAATGCATTTTGAAACATGAAAACTATTCAACTCGCCGGTTCCTAGGGATCGAGTTGGATAGGGAGTATTTGTGAGGTTTGTGTTCCATTGCTTATTTGAAATGGTTTAACTGTTTGCTTTTGTTCGCTAATGGATTTCAAACAGAGATGTGTGTGATTACAGGTTTATGTGACACTGTAAGGTTTAAATAATTCTGAGGCTACTTTTGCACGACAACGATGTAGTCTAAAATGGAAAAGTTTTTCTCTTGCATTTTTAAAACGTTTCACGTATACACGACAATGTTTTCAAAACGATTTGCGTTTACACATATCCGCGAAAATGGCCAAAAATGCTGTATTATGTATGCCAGGCCAGTAGTTGGCGCTGTCACCTTTTTAGTAAACAGTACCTGTAGGGAAGTGATGATATATGTTGTATTTGATGCATCGCCGCTGTTGGTTGTAATATTGATGAAGTAAATCCACACTTTCTGAAGAAGCGTTAGCAAACTCTTAAGCAGCAATAACAGTACCATGTACTCCTCCATTGTTGTGTATGTTTGTTTGCGCTTGCCTTTAAAATCGGCATGTACTGCGCATGTCTACAAACCTAACACGTACTACGCAACATTACCGTTGTCGTGTAAACAAATAAGCCAAATGCATAAAAAGCTTCCCGTTTTTGGCTGAAAACATTGTTGTGTAAACAGCCCCTGAAACATGATAATAACAGATATGCAAGCATTAGAAATTATAATAAAACAAAAACCTGAAAGGAATAACTGGCCCATTGCTAACTAGCCAACCCTTGGCCCATTGAGTGGTCAAAATTTGGCTGGTTAACATAGTTTGTAGTTATAGCTAAAATATTCAAATATTTTAAACTAATATAAAAATTGTCCAAACATTTGGTTATAATTTTGCACTCAATAAAATTTTTAATCAATTTAAATGTTATTTTTGTTGATTAAAATTAAATGAAATTTTAGACAGGTTATGACATGCTATTTAGATAGATAGATCTAGATAGATAGCATCTTTAATGCAGTGTTATTTACTAAATATATTATGTCAAAAACTGCTAGAAGGCACATAGATAATCATATGCTGTAAAACTACAGGTATGACAGGTAAACCAGTTAAAAATAGGGGGGTCTTTTTTTAAAATCTCATTTTTCCGAAATTCTGCTTGGTCAGGCTGGTGAAGGTCTGACTCTCACATCCTCTGAACTCGCTCCTGGTCGAGCCCGGCATCGCTTGTGTACCGACAGACTGACAGGCCTGATCAAACACGCCAGGTCCTGCTTCTCTTTGAAATAGTGTGGCTGAGCTAATACTGAGCTGAGAAGTCAGATCTGACAGGACCTGTGTCAGCGAGAGCCCATTAAAGATAAATGAGAAATGCTGATGGCGTAGCTCAGCTGACAGGTCCAAGATCTGCCTGTGCCTTCTCTGATCCTCCTGAAAACGCTCACAAAGGCTGGGATCCTTAGTTGCGCACATCACCTGGGTTTAATTGTACCAGCGAGCCACAAATCTATCAAATTGAATTATTACACTTAGCCATTCAGTGGCGTTTTATGCTCTAACAAAGGCACTTTTGCTTTATGTGCTCTTCAGATATCGGCTGGGTGATTTTGAACATAATGTGCTTTGGATAAAGAGGAAAGGACCTAGAAAAGAGCATAACTAATGTAATTAAATGCAACTGAAGCCAGAACCTTCCTTTTAATATTTTTTTTTTGTTTTTTTTCATTTTTTTTTTACCCCAGTATTTCTGTAGTGTCTGAATGAATTCTGTTTGTTCTGGATTTTTAAAGCATTTTTTTCTTCTTCATCTAAAGGAAATTAGAATTAAATTCACACACCTGATATCTGAAGTTTATACATATATACATATACAGTGTGTGTATACTTTCAAGTGTCTACAGAAATGCATTTAGAATGGAAATCAGGGCCAGACGACAAACATCAAAAACGCACTCTTTCAAACGGAATGATTATAAATGTTAGCATCAGACTAGTTTGATAGAATTACTTACTGACCTTGTCTGGGTAAAGTTGCATCCAGTCTTTCAACTTCAGTGTCATGGAGCCGATAGCACTTGCATGATACAGTATGTGCAAAGAGACCAGAAAGAGACCATTGCTAGGAATCAAACAAAAAAAGCTGAATCAAAACCGTTTTCCTTGCTTACCTTACCAAGAAAAATAAAAACACATTATGCCTCTGTACTCTTATGCACACATTTTTACTTCCAAGTGCATTTTTGCTACCATAATTTTTTTAAGTAAAATGCACCAGAAAATTTATCCAAAATGAGTGTCCATAATTATCGAAATTCTGCTACGAATGTTGATAGAGCTTCACTTATGTTAAACTCAAAACATCTCTTTCACTACCTCAACAGTCTTATTTTAGGCACGGTTTGAGAATGTAACACAGCGTCTCCCCAGAATGTGCCAAAAATGTCTTACTCTGTTCCACTCCAAAGCAAGCCGACAGGCTTTCCCTGGATTAAGACTTCTCTCTTCTGTCTCTCTTTTTTGCCACAACCTGCTTCTACGGCCAAACTCTCTTTTGCACCTAAATGAGGCAACTGCAGCCTAGAGGTTCTGCAAAGAGGTGCATCTCTATAATAAAACAAGGGATTTGCAAAAGTAACAATTTTGTTCTGTGTCTATTACTTACAGAACATTTTTGTCAGTGTCTATCTCTTACTTTCTGTCATTCACAGCAAACAACTTTGTATTTGGCATTTTCTGTCTAAGGTTTTTTTTTTTTTTTTTTTATTCTTTACTATTATTATTTACTGCAGATTTTGCCAGAGTTAATAATCGTTACATGTCAGTTCAGGTCACAAAATCCAAAATGCTGAGGAGAAATGCACTTCAAGATGTACAAAACATGGACAAAATGGCAACCTCTTAAAAAAGCCAACAGATATGGAAAATAAAACAATAAATTGTCTTTTTGTAATATATTTTAATGAATATGCCACAATAATGTAATCTTGTTAAATTCATTTCATTGTTTTCTCTGCAAATATTTGTATACGTAATTGTTATTTGACTAATTATGTGATTAATTATATTCAAATCAGCCTGACTTCTAAATACATTGCTTACATGACTCTACTTTCTACCAGTAGCCTCCTGTCTTTACCAGAAATATAACCTTTTTTAAGCCATTTCATGTTCCCACTTGAATAGACTATCAGGGCTCATCTGTGCAGTTTTGTTCTTGCCAATTCAGCGACTTAGAACAGAGAAAGACTCTCAATTACCTCCTGAAAACCAAATGACTTCTGGAGCCTTTTCCCACCTATTTCAGAGCATTTATCAATCAGTGGCAAAGGGACAAAGAGATCTGAGGAATTCACTGTTTCTCCATAATTGCAATTCAATGTTAAATAATAACAAATAAAATAAAATAAAAATAAAGTTGTAATGTAATGTAATGTAAAAAAAAAAAAAAAAAAAAACATATTTTCCATTGAGGATTAGGCTTGTTATGATGTCTTCTTTTTTTCTGAATAAAAAAGAGTCCAAGCAGGAGGTCGAGGTTTGGCTGGTCCAGCTGGTAAATATCTTAACTACACCATTATGCTTGAAAAATATATGATTCTTCATTGACAGCCAATAAAAAGGCTGTGCATTTGGACTAAAGACATTCTTTGCAATAAACTGAAAGTAAATAAATAAATATGCAAACATTCAGCTATTTTCACAGTCTGCTGCAAAGAGTTATCACATACTGTATTGTGATCAGTTACATGACATTCATCAAATATGAGCCATTGAGAGGAATAGCAATGCTAATGGAAGGTTTTCTCAAGGTGATACATACTTTCAACCATTTCTTTTATTGAGTTGCTGCATTTAATAATTATACTGCAAGTCACTTCAATAAAACATCTCCTAAGTCACTACTTACTTATTTGCATGCTAATGTTACAAAATGCACACTGTTAAATGCACATTAGATTAGAACTATTCATTGATACTCACCTTCAATAAATACCCCTTTAAAGGCACAAAACACATAGAGGTAAATGCTTGTATATTGCACTCTAGGCTAAAACATTAGCTAACATTGCCTTGACACTAAGTGAAATTCAGAACCCATGCAAAACATCGCCCAGTGGACATTAACTTAAGTAATGCAACGTTAGCTGTGAAAAATTTTAAAATTGCTCTTAAAGTACACAATCTTAAAAGAAGAAAAAAAAAAAGCTAATGTAGGGCTAGGCTAATGAAGCGCAAATAGCATGGCTGTTGCCGCGTGCAGCAAGGTGCTTTTCCATGGAGGAAATTGAAAATTGATTTTGTGGAGAATGACTGCAAATGAACTGCGAGGGGATAGGAGAGCACAATTTCCTCTCTCTGCAATAAAGCCGTGGCGGCTTGGGCTTTATTTCATTTTTAAACCACAAATCGTGTTAAACCTCAATGCCTTTTTAATACTGTGATATCAGCATTTGTTTTACAAACAAAGAGGAATTTGTACAGTAGTATCAAATCCATGCTAAATTTTTCACTTTATGTTGATTTTTTCCCCCTACTACAGCCTCACCTGAGCAAAGCATCTTATTCACTCCAAATGATCAGAAGCCTTTAGAAAACCAATTTATCTGAAAATAAAGTACTGTATTAAGAAGCACACTCAATCTGCTGAAAGGGAGGATGTGTTTTGCTGCCTCCAAAAATATCACGTCTATTGGACATGGTACCATGGTAATACTATGCATATTTATACATGAACATGTAAATACAATGGTGCATGAATATAGTTCTTATTGTACTATAGTACTGTATGTATGTATGTATGTATGTATGTATAGAGAATAGTAGAAAAATCTCATAAGGTCATGTAAAATAATGGTGCAATATTAAAGAAAAAAAAGCAAATATCTATGTATTTTTTCTATACATGATATCTAATTCTTTTAAATATTCAATTAGAGGGAAATGCACTAAAAGATGTGCAGGATTTTGTAATGAAGCGTAAAGTGTGATCAGATAGCTACTAAACACCGGCACTCTGTGTAGCATATTTAATTCCATTGTGAGCTGTTTTATTTTCCAGTTTTTATTCTGGTTGACACCATCTGTGCTCAGTATGAAATAAGAGCCTATTTTCCTAAAGCAATTTTTAAAACATCTAATTTAGTAAAGCATAATTTATCAGTTGGCCGCAGTGCACTCACTAACTAACCTCTCGACCGTAAAAATGAGTTGAAAATTAAAATTCTTTACTCATAGAGAGCCAAGTGATCAGTTGTGCATGGTTGAAATGTAATTTTGGTGCAGTAATTAGTTGAATTAGACATATGAAGTTTGAGTCTGAAAATGATGTGACCCTGAATTAAACTGTAATGTTCTAGGTCTCCATTACAGTGAAAAATAAGTAGCAAGAGCACGCTACTGAATTCTAGAAGTTAAATGCGAGTTGCCTATACTTTCCATTAGCAAATCAGCATTAGAAAAACCTGTATTAAACTCTGGTAGGTCCTCCAAAACAACTGGTTAAAATATTGACTATAAGATGGATTTGTGACAAAATTCTTACAATTATTGATCCTTTTGTTCACGTAATGTAGTTTTCAACATCTAACTCTCAAAGCAAACCATTATACAGTACATAACTTATATTCCTACATGTATAGGTTTAAAATACTGGTTCTGTCAATTTCTGGTTCCCATAGAAGATAAAATGCTTAAAGGCACTGTTAATGTTTTTTTGTTATAGTATGCTAATCAGCCATGTACAGCACAAATGTTAGCCAAGAATACTGAACTGTCATGCAAAGTCTTACTATTACAAAAGCAGAAAATGTAATTACATCAGAGACTAGGGGTGGAAAATTCCTCAGAAACATTTCTTAACTCACAAACACAAGATGCAGCATTTACACAGGCTTTAAATTCATGCCGGATTTGTGAAGGAAAACAATGAATGGGAAAACATGGAGCATGCCATGAGTGTGGCAAATAAGTAACGCATTTGCCAAACATGCTGCTTAACAGCACAAAAGCACCCACATTATGTGGGATGAATACAACCACTTTTTTGAGACTTCTGTGATGTTCTTATGGCCTTTAAAGTTTATTAACTGTAACTTGATTTCAGTTGAGCTTACAGTATACTTGAATAAGTGAAGAGCTTAAGTTATTAAATGAACTACTGCACACTGAGGGAATGAGAATGAAAAAATGCATTGCTAATACTTACTCGTGTATGCTGTTGATTTCCCTTCAAAATGATATTAAAACATACTTAGCAATATGAATGACCAAAATATTATCTGTTTTTGTTTAGTTCGAGTGTAGTTTGTTTTTTTGGTATTTCCCACATTTTTGCCACAAATCTGGTGACTGCTGAAAACAAGCGCTTACATTTTAGTTTATTTAAAGAGATTGCAAAAACTCAAACATCTAACAGATATCTGTCAAAAGTGAAACATCCTAGAGTAACCAAACTTAACTTATCAAAATGCACTATACTAACTAAGAGGAGAGAACCAAGATGGTGAGGACAGTACAGAAAGGTTTTTTTAGCCTGATCCTCTACTTTATGTTCAGCAGAGCATCTCTGAAGGTGATTTATTTGGGTGTTAATCTGGTTTGGCAGTGCTTGTGTGTACGTGTGTGTGCTATATTTACAGGCTGGAGATGTGTCCCTACGACCTGCTTCACAGCTGCACACCAGAGATAGGAGCTTCAATCCAGAAGCCCCACAAACACAAACACACACATGTAACACTCACTGGCTGACAGACAGCTACACACAAAGACACACGTGTATTAGAGAGCACTCCATCACGAGCAACACAGGACAGATAGCGTTGTTGTTTACGAAAACAGAAGTGGCTTTAGGTAAAGGGTAATTTCCTGTCTTCTTTGATTGGTCATGTAAGAGAGCAAAAAATAAATAAGACCTCTTGTGGGTTAGTGCTTGTAGCACACTGTCAAAAATTCTGACAAAATATGGATGGATGGATGCATGCATATGTGTGATTATTTTCCAAAAACAGTTACAACATGTGAATATGTCAATGAATATGAAAGAGAAATGTCTTAACTCTTTCCCCACCATTGACCAATTGGACGTAGTCTTTGAAAAAAGAAAAAAAAAACATGATTTTCTCAGCTTTTGTTCAAAATGTTGCTTTTTAATGAAACTTACCCTAATTCAAGTTTTAATAAAAAAGAATGCATGAAGCTAGAATAAAATGGTTTGTATGATTAAAAGCTGAGGCTCTGCTCTTTCTTTTAACATAATGCATGTTCAGATATTCATACAACAACATATTCTAAGGGCCATGAATTTTTTGTGAAAATAATCAAAATGCTAGTGGTTGCTCGTGGCAACTTTTTTTTTTTAAAGCGCTGGCAGGGAAAGAGTTAAAGTCTCTATTGGCTCACTTCAGTCTTATTAATGTCAAGAAGAAACTGTTGAGACATGCCCATTGTGATTTTTCCCATACACAACCATTATATCTTTCACTTACGACTTTCAGTTACCTTCACAAATTAGACTGAATCATGAGTCATTCCAGTCCTTTTTTTCCTCTTCCTTTCTGCCATTACAAATCCTCTTGATGAGTTATTCCTCTTGTTAGCATAGTGTGTTTAATAAGGCATGAAAATGCAGCTTTGAGGGGGCTGGCATTCGGATTTGAGAAGCAACGGGCATAGAATGAGTTTAAGTGTGTAGAATTGTTTTTACAGAGGCAGTACTCTGTCAGATGTAAATTGAATGACAAGCATCAAACCACGTTTGCAATATCCATCCATAAATCAGCCAACAGGTGACAGCTGCCCAGCTTCATTTAGTTCTATCAGACATTCAGAGTGAGAGGAAAATATAATTAGCACTTCTTTCCTGCTCTCCCTATCTCTCTCTCTCTCTCTATATATATATATCTTTCTGTTTTAGTTATGAGTGCTTGCTAAGGCACTACTAAGGCTAAGGCATTACTATTAAAAAATCTGTTAAAAAATGGAAGAATGCACACCATATCTAGTGACCAGACAGTTCCAGAGAAATATGATATGGAACATCCTAGCAACTACATAGCAACACACTAAAATAAACTCAGAACACATTAGCAACAAATACTAGTAACTACATTTTCCTCAGAAAATCTTGTTTACTGTTTGTTTTTTTATTCTCTTGTTGACCAGCTCTCTAAATATTCACTGTTTTTTTCCATTTTTTCAGCTCCTCCTCCAGCCGTCGCTCACAGATCGTCCTGGGGCTCTATCACTGTCAGGCAGGAGAAGCAGCAGTGGCGTATAGTTAGATCGGGTGTGTTTGCTGGTGAGTCTGACCACCTCTGAGAAGAATTGACTGATAATGGAGGGAATGGAGGATGAGAGGAGCCAGACAGGCAAGAGTTGGTGATAAAGTCAAAGAGTCAGGAGGCATCAGGCCAAACACATTTCAGAGGATTTTTGCTTTTTTCTGTATGTATTCTAGATGTTGCATATTAAAGGGTATAAGTCTAATATACTGTAAGTCTCAGGTGTCCCCAGAATGTGTCTGTGAGTTTACACACAATACCCCACAGATCATTTATTATATCATTTAGAAAATGTCTATTTCGAGTGGAAGCAGAAACAGGCTGATATTGTGCATGTGTCTTTAAATGCAAATGAGCTGCTGCTCCCCGCCCCCTTTTCCAGAATAGGGCAGATAGTCTGCTAAAAAACAAAACATCTTTTTGGTTTTGATTATCATGTCTATCGTGCTGAAATTGTGCGTTTTAAAGCCATATCCGTTTAAACTTCTGATATACGGTTTTCTGAGCGCACACATCTGAAGCACGCGCACAGAAAGAGTGTGAGTACTAAACTATGTTCTCTTTCATGTCTTATTGCATCTAAACTGTCAAGTTTATGTTAAAAACACACATAAGTGTAAAAATATCTTAGCACTCTGCATGCCCAGTTAAAAAAAAAAAAATACTGCTTACCACTGGTGCATTTGTATCATAATTTAGTTTTATATGACTATTTGTAGTGTACATCTGAAATGTCTTTTATAACATTTTGTTAATTGTATACCTTGTGTAATTTATTCAGATATCACCATGAAAATAGCCTTCATCCTTGCATGGCATTAAAAGGTGAATGAATGAATGAATGAATGAATGAATGAATGAATAAATAAATGACCATTTGATACCCTTTTTCTGACTATAAAATGTATTATGTAAGATAATGTAAAGTAAGCATGGCAGCTTACTAGGTTCTGGAGCACAGCTACCCACAGATTGTGTTCAGGAGCCTGAAGGTCATATTGCAGCAGGTTATTGTCTACAGAGGACAGTGTCCCTAAAGAAACACATCTCTACAGTTGCTGTCTAATAATCTGAAAAAAAATCTGTGAAACGTGGTACATGACCATATTTTACAACAAGTTTCTATACTGTTCTTCAGATGTTGTACTGCTTTATATAGCTGGCTGGAAAATTGAATGTTCAATAATTCACGATTTGCTCAATGAACAACTTTGTATTGAAGTGCATAACAGTTCTTACCCCGAATAACTCATAAATAATTACTTCACTGACTGAACAATGTGCAAGTATTCTTTAACCATTTTTCACTGAAATAGCACAATATCATTATGAGCTAAAGTTCAAAATTGGTAGCATAAGGGTTCTGGATGAAATCTCCCAATGGATAGAGTCCTGACAGATTTTATTTATCACATCAGAGAAACTTTGAATGATATATTCGGTTTCACGCTGCTTGTTGAAAAAGGCCACAGAAATGGCCTTGACTGCTTTCTAAGACAAGCAGCACTATTTTTATTGCTCAGACTCTCAAAAGTGAGATTTGAATAAACTACATACTCAAATATGACTTAAGCATTTAACTTACGTAGCTACACATGAATGGATTTTGACCTGAGCGAGTAAGTAATAATCACCAATAACACACTATGCAAATACAAAGAAACGTGTTATGAACAATTCTGAACACCTCAGCAACTGCATAGAAACACCTTGGCGACCAATCACAACACCCAATTCGGGAATGAATTTGATGAGTTTTGTATAGAAAAGTACCGCTTACATATAATACAGAAAAAAAAAGTAAAATCTAGTTAAGAGTTTCCAAAATTTTCTGGATGGTAAACATGTCTTCAGCAAGGGACAAAGCAAGCTTTGAGTGTGACTGCTGAGCACCTGTTGTATCCAAAATGGTTCTGTTACACAGATCATCTTCTGTCCTCCTTTCTGATGCAGATGTGGCAATCAGAGGATTTGATTCCGACCGCAGCTTATGACAAAATACCAGGATGAGAGGGAGAAAAGGATGAGATGAGAAGGGTAGTGGGAGGCAGAAGGTTTTATGTTGTGCTGTTTGTCTCCTGCAGAGGAGGAGTGCTGAGAGGAGCAGAAAAGATAGTCCTGAAAAAAAATGCCCATTGTGAAGGAGCAAAAGAAGTTGAGGATGAAACAAAAAGAGCAACAAAATGACACTCCAGATTTTGTCATCTTCTACAGGTAACTCATCATGTGGCTCTAAAGTGTGGTACATCTTTGCAATAAATGACAAAACTACATAATGCCCTTCTGTAATTGTGCAATAAACCTCTAAGTAAGATTTGAATCACAAACAGCTCATGCAGCGAAAGAGTCATTTCCATAAACAGCTTCACAAATCTCTTTTCAAACAGTATGTTCACCCAAAAATAAAGACATTTTTGTCATCGTTTACTCACCCTAATGTTGTTTCAAAACTGTATGGCTCTTTTTTTCTCAGCTACTTATTCTATGCTGTAGGTTACATCAATGCACCAGTGGCGACAAATGAGTGAGATGATTTGAAACAAAACAAATGGCTGTTTTTATAAGTGAGTCATTGAATCATTCATTCAGCCGATCAGTTCAAACATTTATTCAGGAATGAAACAAGTGACCATCTTTCTTTCTTTTTTTTTATGATCAACTTTTTTTTATTTTTGATTCAACAAAACAGCATCCAAACAAACAAAACAGGGAAGGGGAAGCAACAGACATATCAATATTTTTTACAATCTTTTTTATATAATCCAAAATTTTGGTAGAAAAATATTGCCATGCATCAAAAACAAGTGACCATCTTTATGAATGAATCATTTAATCATTTTTACTCCACCACTTCTGTATGTTGTTCGGTGGTTCGGGTGTGGAGCAACTTGAAGTGGACTATTTCTTAACCTTTCCTTTACAAATATCCAACTCTTTCTATTTATGCCGTATTTATCAGCTGAAATCTCCAAGCATATTCAAAATGCAATTTCACATAGGGTGATTTGTTTTGTTTCTGTCGTATAGTAATTGGCAAATCCAACACTCTTTGAAAACAGCATCTTATTCTAATTTGTTACAAAACTCGCATCAAGTCTATGGATGAAAGGGGTAATCCATCAAAAGACAGGTAGCGTCAATGCACACTTCACCAGTAACAAATGTATGAAAATGTGCAGTCAATCAAAGACAGCAGTGTCTCTCCAGCTCCATACTGATAGATCCCGTTTATTTTAAACAAGCAGCATGTGTCTGGGTGTTCTTAAATCTCTCATGACTGACAGAAGTTTTCAGAAAATTTAAATGAAAATAACTTTCTGTATAAGATGCTGGGTAACATCTTAACACTATCATCCATGTTAGATTCAGCATCTAAAGTGTAACATTTTTCAGCTTTTTTAACCATTCTTGATTGCATACTTGGGTACTTTTTGCTGTATACTTCATTGTACTGTGGTTTATACACTGACATTCATCTAATAGAAGCATTTAATTCCAAAAATGTCTGTTGGTATGTAAGTATCACAAAGCCTATACAAAATGCGACTGTACCGGCATGAAAAATATGTCTGTAAAAGTACCAAAAAAATGTCCAAAGGACACTGTAGAGCTATTCAGATTTTCAGGTAAGCCTTTAGCTCTCTATTGATAA